>NW_024427107.1:2384600-2430613 GCF_017311325.1 Ursus maritimus
AGAGAGAGAGAGAGAGAGAGAGAGAACAAGCCAGGGAGAGAGGCAGAGGGAGAGGGAGAAGCAGACTCCCCACTGAGCAGGAAGCCTGTTGTGGGGCTTGAACCCAGGACCCTGGGATCATAACCTGAGCCCAAGGCAGACGCTTAACCAACTGAGTCACCCAGGTGCCCCTCAGACATTTTGTTTGTTTGTTTGTTTGTTTCTTTACTGAATTGATTTTTTCCCTCAGTTTCAGTTTGTTGTTTTCAACTGTCTCCCCTGCAAAAATAAGCTCTGCAGGGGCGCCCGGGTGGCACAGCAGTTGGGCATCTGCCTTGGGCTCAGGGCGTGATCCTGGCGTTATGGGATCGAGCCCCACATCAGGCTCCTCCACTATGAGCCTGCTTCTTCCTCTCCCACTCCCCCTGCTCCTCCGCTATGAGCCTGCTTCTTCCTCTCCCACTCCCCCTGGCTGTCTCTATCTCTGTCGAATAAATAAATAAAATCTTTAAAAAAAAATAAGTTCTGCAAAGGCAGGATCCACTTCTGTTTTGTTCTCTGTTGTTTCCCTAGCACCTAACACACAGGCTGGCACATTTTATGTGATGAATCCTTCCTTAAGAATGAATTAAAAAAAAATTCATTGAATTACTACTACATGTCATTCCACAAAAATAGAAATTAAAACTATGGTTTCTTCTCTATGCAAACTTGCAGTCTCATTATACGTGAAGTTATGACAATGACTGTAAAAAATGTTGCAAACAAAATGCAGAATGTATGTTTCAATGAACAGAAGAAAGAGATTTTAAGGAATTGATTTCATTTACAATTGCACCAAAAGCCATAAGATACCTAGGAATAAACCTAACAAAAGAGCTAAAAGATCTGTACTTTAAAATCTACAGAACACTCATGAAAGAAATTGAGGAAGACACAAAGAAATGGAAAAACATTACATGCTCATGGATTGGAAGAATAAATGGGGGTGTCTGGGTGGCTCAGTCAGTTAAGCGTCTGCCTTCAGCTCAGGTCATGATCCCAGGGTCCTGGGATCGAGCCCCACATCAGGCATCCTGCTCAGCCTGGAGTCTGCTTCTCCCTCTCCCTCTGCCTGCTGCTCCCCCTGCCTGTGCTCAATCTCTCTCTCTCTCTGTGTCAAATAAATAAATAAGCTTTAAAAAATATTGTTAAACTGTCTAAGCTACTCAGGGCAATCTGCACATTCAATGCAATCCCATTCAATGCAATAGCGTTCATGTTTTTCACAGAGCTGGTTCAAATAATCCTAAAATTTGCATGGAACCAGAAAAGACCCCGAATAGCCCAAGGAATGTTGAAAAAGAAAACCAAAGCTGAGGGCATCGCAATGCCTGACTTCAAGCTCTATCACAAAGCTGTAATCATCTAGACAGCATGGTACTGGCACAAAAACAGACACATAGATCAATGGAATAAAATAGAGAACCCAGAAATGGACCCTCAACTCTATGGTCAACTAATCTTTGACAAAGCAGGAAAGAAGATCCAATGGAAAAAGGATAGTCTCTTCAATAAGTGGTGCTGGGAAAATTGGACAGCCACATGTAGAAGAATGAAACAGAACCATTTCCTTACATCATACACAAAGATAAACTCAATATGGATGAAAGACTAAATGTGAGACAGGAAGCCATCAAAATCCTAGAGGAGAACACAGGCAGCCATATCTGATAAAGGGCTAGTATCCAAGATCTATAAAGAACTTATCGAACTCAACACCCAAAAAACAAACAATCCAGTCAAGAAATGGGCAGAAGATATGAACAGACAATTCTCCAAAGAAGACATACAAATGGCCAACAGACACATGAAAAAAATACTCTACCTCACTAGGCATCAGGGAAATACAAGCCAAAACCACAGTGAGCTACCACCTCACACCAGTCAGAATGGCTAAAATTAATAAGACAGGAAACAACAAATGTTGGCGAGGTTGTAGAGAAAGGAGAACCCTCATACACCTTTGGTGAGAATGCAAGCTGGTACAGCCACTCTGGAAAACAGTATGGAGGTTTCTCAAGAAGTTAAAAATAGAGGCACCCTACAGCCTAGCAATTGCACTATGAGGTATTTATCCCAAAGATACAAATGTAGTGATCTGAAGGGGCACCTGCCCCAATGTTTATAGCAGCAATGTTCACAATAGCCAAACTATGGAAAGAGCTGAGATGCCCATTGACAGACAAATGGATAAAGAAGACGGCTTGTGTGTGTGTGTGTGTGTGTGTGTGTGTGTGTATGCATGTGTGTGTGTGTGTGTACACATACATACAATAGGATAGTACTCAGCTATCAGAAAGGATGAGTACTTACCATTCACATAGACATGGATTGAACTGGTGTATATTATGCTGAGTAAAATATTTCAATCAGAGAAAGACAATTATCCTGTTTCCTTCAAACGTGGAATATAAGAAACAGTTCAGAGGATCATAGGGGAATGAAGGGAAAAATTGAATGGGAAGCCATCAGAGAGGGAGAAAAACCATGAGAGACTCTTAACTATAGGAAACAAACTGAGGGTTGCTGGAGGGGAGGTGTGTATGGGAATGAAGTAATTGGTTGATGGGATTTAAGAAGGGCATGTGATATGATGAGCACTGGGTGTTAAATGCAACTGATGAATTATTAAACACTACATCTGAAACTAATGATAAACTATATGTTGGCTAGTTGAATTTGAATAATTAAAAAAACATTAAAAAAAAGAAAATGTGTTATGTTTGCCTGTGGGTGTCAAGGAAAGATACCTCTTTAGCAAACCTCCACCTACAGGGTCTTGTTTCTTTAACTGAGTAATCTCTGAAAACACTTTCCACTGATACAATGTAGGATAAGAGACAAGCCACTTCTACTTGTTTGGCAGATATCAATGGCTTTTTCTCAGTGCATGCACTAGAGAGGATTGCAAGCATCTATTAATAGCTAATTAGGTGGTCTAGGAGGGGGAGTTATAATAACGCACATGCCAACGAACAAAAGCAGATGATGGAGACTCTGTAAATTTATATCTAGAACATTTGCAGATGGAGCAATTGAGAAACTATAAGGCTAAGTCAAGATGTGACCATGTTAATGCACATGACTGTGGAAAATAGATATTTGACAGGCACTTCTAAGAGTTTCTAAAGGTCCTGAATTAGATGAGACAAGACTTACTACCTTACTGCCTATTTTCAATAGGTTATAGCATATACATGTTGCTGCATTTACCTACGTAACTGCAGGCATATCCCTGAGACATCAGGTTCCAGACCACCGCAGTAAAATGAACATTAGAATGAAGGGAGTCAAATGGGTTTTTTGGTTTCCCAGTGCATATAAAGCTGTGTTTACACTATATTGTAGTCTATTAAGGATGCAAAAACATTATTCCTTAAAAATATACCTTTTTAAATGTAAATACCTCAATAAAAATTATAAATATTATTATAAATAATTTATTGCTAAAAAATCATCTGAGCTTTCATTGAGTTGTAATCACTGATCACTTAATGATGACAAACATAATATTGAAAATGTTTTAAATATTTCAAGTTACAAAAATGCAACACAGAAACATGATATGAGAAAATGCTATTGGAAAAATGATGCCGATGTTCTTTTTCCATGCAATGTTGTTGCAAACCTTCAACTTATAAAAAATGCAATATCTGCAAAGTGCAATAAAATAAGGTATGACTGTATATATAGTCATACACGCATAAACCACATACTGTGGGCCCAGTTATTTTAGACTAATCTAATTTATAAATTCTCCATAGTCCTATGATGTCCAGAATGGTGAAGTTGGATGATCATCTCTCTACAGATAGTGCCTCGACAGGTTTGCCCCTATTGTGTGGCAAGTGATGTTCTTCCAGAGTAACATGAACATTTGGGGTGGGGGGCAGTTGGGGAACAGTTGGCAGTGGAAGTTCGTCTCCCTTCATTCTTTGTGAAGGTGCATCTCAGGAAAATGAGAAACAAGGAAGAACAGAATGAGTTCCAGCATTTCCTAGGTACATGTGGTGATTTATGCCTTATAGCTAAAGGATAAACTCTGTTACTGATTAAGGACCTTTACTTTTATGATTTTTTGATATCTTTTATACAAATATTTACATTGGAGAGAATATAAAGTTATAAGGACACTGAAAGCTATTTCCAGAACATTAAGAATAAACTAAGGGGAGCTGAGCTGCAGGTGTTTTCTTTTTTCTTTTTAAAGTAGAAGATATAGATATATAGAGATATATATCTATATATATAAATTTTCAAGATAAGCTAAACACACTCTGACATTGTGAACTACATTTTTTCACAGCTTACACCTCGTGATAGTCAATTAGACCTTAGAGTGCCATGTGAACTTATATAAGCTGCTAAGAAACCACTTAGGAACTGATTACTTCCTGACCTAAATAAGCCTTCTTATTCCTTTAATCTTCCTAGAATACTTAGCTGGTCTGCTTAATAACCAAATGGACTATGATAATACCATGATTCAGATTCCAGAGATGCACGTGGAACCTACTAAGCTCAAATTGTATACTTATTAACACCTTGTACATCCCAAAATTGTGCTCAGGTTAATTTACATTTTTGCTAATCTGTAGTGTATTAAACATACTACAACAGGATCTAAGTGTTTATAATCTGAGTTGGGAGAAGATTTAAAAAGCCCAAATGAAGTAATTAGAGAACAATTATGAGCAAACCCTGTGTCATTATATACAGGTAGGAGTTCAGTCTGAAGACAGCCTGCTGTGGGCTGAGGCAGTGATAACAAGCTTCTCAGAGTTCTTGCCAGGCACTGACAGAGATCTTTAAATGGCTCATCTTATCCTGGCTTTCATACCATGAGGCACTGGCCCCAACAGATTATCCAACTTTATTTCTCACTGCTCTCCAGTTTTCTTCCATGTTATTGTCCAACAGATTTGTTTGGGTTATCTTCCTGTGAAGTTTTTGGCCATCTAATACTTTTCCTTTATGATGTCATTTAATCCCTTCAACCACTCAACCACATTAACAGAAAGAAGTGATTTCATTTTATGGATAAGGAAACCAGGATCAGCCAGATTATTTGGTCTTTCCCAAGCAATACAGCTGGGAAAGTGGAAAAGACCGTAAGTGGCAAAGACAGCCATGGGCCCTATGTTCTCATTCCTGCCCTACTGCTCCATGTGGTACCTACATCCTCTTCTCTACCTGTGTGATTATCTTTTCTCTTTATAGCCTAAACAAATCCTTGCTCCTTTGTGAAGACTTTTCTGTAACTCCTGGTGAGGTTATAAGACTGAGTCTGTCTCTAGACTTTAAAACTTCCTTGCTGAAATGACAAGTCACTTTTCTATTCTGATATGCAGTTTGTTGTTTGTAAAATAGGGGAAATAGAGGGGAGATGTTCAGATAGTCCAGTCATTTGTTTTTAAGATTTTATTTATTTATTTGAGAGAGAGGGAGAGTGAGAGAGAGAGAGGAGAAGAGCAGAAGCTGGGTGAGGGGCAGAGGGAGAAATAAACTCCCTGATGAGCGGGGAGCTGGATGCCGTGCTCAATCCTGAGACTCCAGGATCATGACCCCAGCCAAAGGCAGATGCTTAACTGACTGAGCCGCCCAAGTGCCCTGGAAAGTTTCTAATAGTACAGTCATTATTAATGGATACCTTGCTGTCACACTGAAAGATAAAGGTGAGATTATAGTTATAACATCCATGCCCCAATCTGCATTTCCAAAGTAGTTCTGAATTAAATTCAAGTTACAAGATTCAAGTTATGAAGATGGGTTAAAAAAAAAAAAAAGGATGTGAGGGGAATCATGTGAAAGTAAATAATTAATGGAAAATTTAGGAAGAGAATTTTTTTTTTCCTGGCTATGACCACAAACCTTGATGGATCCCCATGGATAACAGACTAAAAGTTTGTTTTACTAAATTTTTGATTTTTTGTTGTTGTTTGGCTTCAACTTTGTTTTTCTCACTATTCTTCATCCAATGTACCTCCCATCTCTGAGTAATCACTGCTCCCCAGGCCCCCACAGGGTCCCCCTCCTCTGCCTGCATAGACCTTGTTTGCATTTTAGAATGTTTCCATCTCGCCCATTAATATCCAATCTCAATGTCTTGCTCAATTTCAAACCCTAGACCATTCTCTTTAGCAGAATTAAACTTGGTCTCTTCCATACTCTAAAAGTGATCAGCTTATGACTTGATTAGAACATTCTCAAAATAAATAACAAAAACCAAGTTGAACTAGCAAAATCAAAACCAGGAACTTCATTATAAAAAAATAGAAGGATGACTTAATGAATGCAGCCAGAACTTAGAAAAGGGCTAGAAGTGGAAAATCACTAGAGTCAGGGACCCATCTTATACTGTTTCTATCTACCTGTCCTGTCTACTTTCTATGGCTGATCACTTTGTCCACCGCAGAGTTGACAGGGCAGAAGTTAGCCATATGCCTATTAAGGAGACCAGCTCAAGCTGCATCTGGAATCTGTTCTAATTTCATTTCCCAGGGAAGGGGCTTTAATTTGGGTTGAGTCTAATTAGTTGTTATCCTGGGTATGGGTCATGATGCAAATACGCATTTTTTACTGAGAGGGGCATAGTTATTGTTGGCACACAGACTGATAAACAATCTCAAAGGTTTTCCAGTGGAATTACCCAAAGGAAAGATCATTTGTCTTCCTCACTCAAGAGACATCACATTCTGGTATTCTTTGCAAAGCTGTGATAGTCTTCTATTTAGACTAAGGTTCTTCTAGTTTCTGGAAGGATAATACTTGTAGGCAGGATCCTGAGAGGGGTTAACTATAATATAATAAAAGAATTAGATGGTTTAATGCTCATCACTGGCACAGTTATTGCAGTGGTAAACACCAATCTTTTATTGTCTCCAGTGTTTTGTTTTTTCCAGAATATCATATCATTGGAATCACACAGTATGTAGCCTTTTCAGATTGGCTTCATTCACATAGTAATATTCATTTAAAGTACCTCCATGTTTTTCATGGCTTGATAGTTTATTTCTTTTTAGTGCTGAATTATATTCCATTGTCTGAACGTACCACAGTTTATTTATTCATTCTCCTACTGAAGGACATCTTGGTTGCTTCAAAGTTCTGAAAATTATGAGAAAAACTGCTACAAACACCCATATGCAGGTTTTTGTGGGGACATAAATTTTCGATTCACTTGGTAAATACTGAAGAGTATGACTGTTGTATCATATGGTTAGAATGTGTTTAGTTCCATAAGAAACAGTCAAAATGTCTTCAAAAATGGCTGCACAATTTTTCATTCCCACCAGTAATGAACTAAAGTTCCTGTTGCTTCATATCCTAACCAGCATTTGGTGTTGTCAATGTTTTGGATTTTGGTCATTCTAATAGGTGCGTAATGGTATCTCACTGTTTTAATTTGCAATTTCCTGATGACATGACATGGAGCATCTGTTAGCATGCTTATTAGCCATCTGTGTATCTTCTATGGTAAGATGTCTGTTAGTCTTTGGCTCGCTTTTTAAAATCAAGTTGTTTCCTTACTGTTGAATTTTAAGAGTTCTTTGTATATTTTAGAGAATAGTCCCTTGTCAGGTGTCTTTTTCAAATACTTTCTCCCGGTCTGTGGCTTGTCTTCTCATTCTCTTGATGTTATCTTTCACAGAGCAGAAGTTTTTAATTTTTACAAAGTCCATCTTTTTATTTCTTTCATGAATTATGCCTTTGATGTCCCTTCTAAAATGATATCAACATACACAAAGTCATCTAGGTTTTCTCTTGTGTTGTCTTCTAAGAGTTTTATAATTTTGCATTTCACACTTAGGCCCATGATCAATTTTGAGTCAGGTTTTGTTAATTTTTGTGAGATTTGTCTAGATTCATTTTTGTGTGCATGGATGTCCAGTTGTTCCAGCATCATTTGTTGAAAAGACTATCTTTGTTCCGTTGTATTTCCTTTGTCCTTTGTCAAAGACCAGCTGACTATAGTTATGGAGGTCTATTTCTAGACTCTATTTTGTTCTATTGACCTATTTGTCTTTTCTATCAACTGTCCCCTGATAAGTAAATTTTAAAATATTTGAATGTATGGGTGTTTTTCAAAGATATGGATATAATCAGAGAAAAATAGCTGATCTTAATTTTGAAGATGACCTGATGTAAAGTGCTATTGAGAACTTTAATTTTTTGTATTATAAAATTTTACCTGAAGTAAAGCATGATTGATATTCTGTCCTCTGCATTTTAGATTATTTAAAAGTGAGATACTACAGGAGGGCATATGTCATACCAATGTTTTTTGGAGGTGGAATCCATTCCTATGTTTCAGGCTAATCTTTATTTCATCAACCCATTTCTAAATTATGAAAAGGCCACTTAACCAGGGGCTGAACTATTAAAGAGTAACAATTACTTCCAGTCACATAGTAAATGAGGTTGAAATCACTCTTCTAAAATTCTTATGTGTTACTTTTATATTCTATAACAATATAACAGTATAATTACAAAACAGTAATTATATTGTCCTAGGGAATGTAGTGCATCTGGTGTTCATACATAGGAGTGTGACACATAAGGAAGACATTGTGACATATTTTATAGTTTGTTTTCAACTTTAAATATAAAGAACTTTATATTTCAAAATGAAAGCTGACTAGGAATTTATATTGGTGACTGAGCAGGAATCTGTCTTAGGAAAGGGCAGCTAAAATTGCTAAGAATAAATCTTTATATCTTCTTCATCATGGGTTGAAAAGAATTAGGTTATTAATGCTACTTTTCCTAATGGTGTCTATGATTTACAAAACTTACACCATATTTCAAGCTGTGTGTAAGTGTTTTAAATATATTATTTCTAACATTTTTATTAGTCTTGCAAGAGGCTCCATTAATCTTTATTTTATAAAAAGGAAATTGGAAGTTTAGAAAGGCTGAATGATTTGGCCAATGTCATGAACAAAGTGTCAGATAGGAGATTTCCATGTATCTCCATCACCTGTGGGTTTGCAAGAACAGGGTGACTTCAGAATTGTACAGTTAATCAGGTTTTATATTTGTGTATGTTCCTCTGAGCCCAGGGGGCTTACCTTGCCCTCTCTCGTCCAGCAACCAAAGTGTGAATGCTCTGGCCCATTTTAAACCCCGCCATAACTCCAGCTCCACCTTCACCAGCCAAATTAAATTGAACATCAGCTTTGTTCAGTTTGGGGTGCCATGATAATCCACAGGTATTAGAAAAGGTCAGAAATTTCAGAATATGTGTCCCTGCTACTTACAAATCACCAGATCATCCTGCAAATTATCATGCTTCCAGCTCAGCAGCAATGAGTTTTGATTATCATGATATGAATGGGATTGAGTGAAACACAATGTTCCTCATGAATCACCTATCACAGTTTACGAGTAACTAGAGGATTTAACATTCTTTTATTTTTGGAACAGTTTGGGATTAATTATAATGACAAAATTTCCCAGAAGTTTTATGTTTCAGATGCTAATTGAAACTTCATCACATACTTTGTATTTTTATAGACTTTGTCC
The DNA here is from genome assembly GCF_017311325.1 of Ursus maritimus. NCBI lineage: Eukaryota > Metazoa > Chordata > Mammalia > Carnivora > Ursidae > Ursus > Ursus maritimus. The sequence goes on from NW_024427107.1 coordinate 2,394,147, forward strand.
TTTAATTATGAATCATTTTCACAAACTAACTTAGATATTAATTCTTCATACATAATCAATGATTTTGCTAATCTTGTGTGTGCTTTCAATGTCATTGTTATAAGAGCATTTCATGTGGACAGTTTGTTTTAAAATTTATTCTTTCATTTATTCAGAAGTCTACTAACATCTAATTTGTGCAAGGCTCATAGATTAGACTGTGGGGAACAGACACTCTCAGAATCATTCTATCATAATAACTACAGATTTCTGTGCTCTGGTTGGCCTCTTTTCCATGGAGGACCTACTCCATCAAGGATATCCTCTTCTTCTCTTTAAGGCTAATTCTTACACAGTTGCTTTCGACCCCAAAGCCCCCCTATTATTTCTGTGCTCACCCAACTTATACCTTCTTCTTTTCCCATATATTCAACCTCTTATTGTTACTAGAATTTTCCCATGGACCAGCTGTAAAATGTGATCCAGTCATCCCTTCTAAAGCCCACACACCCACATGGGAATTGTTTCTCTTTAGTTTATTGCTGCATGTTTCCATGTAGCTCCTCAAAAATATGTATTGATTTTAATAAATGGATGTTATAAAATGATACAAATCAGGTTAGTATATGATTTAGAGGAAGATATTTTATAAGTCTATGGGAATGAATTTTCAAAAAATCTCTACATGTAGCTACTTATCTGATGAATTAAAATGCTATTATTTAAAAATACACTTTTACAAAGTTTTTTCAAGGTAGATTGATTATTTGACCTCTTCAAGAGTGAAGCATGTCTAATTTGGTTTTGTATTCCCATTTTCTGAGTGGTTTCTCACCACTGAATAGGCATTCTCAAATGAATTGTATTTGAATTATTATTCATTGTTAAAATATTCTCCTTGACACAATATTATGAGCCCAAATGGTGAAAAATGAATCTCCCCCCCCAAGTACTCTTTGACTATAATTTGTATGTAAATTATTCAGTTACACTGTTCCTCCAATAAATTATCACCAAGTACCATTAAGACTGAGCACCTATTTGTGCTCAAGGGGCTGCCTCATTACCATGAGAGTCTCACTGTACCATAATCCTGTACTTTTATTTCTGTGTGTTCCCTTACCTTTACTTGGACCCTTGGGCCTATGGCCTAGCTGGGATCTACTGTACCACCATTCTCTTGTTCATGTCCTTAGTACCTGCTATTTGTAAAGTCTTACATAAGCAAACACATATAACTAGTGTCCCAAAGACCCACAGTCTTCAGACTATCTTTAGAAAGTCTTTAGTGCACACATTTTCCCCTAGATATTGTTCATTACCTCTCATTCAGAACTACTGCTTTGGTTTGCTCTAACAAGGGTAATTCTATGATTGTTTTCTTATATTCTGTTTGTTCCTCTTCATTTTTGCCACTCAAGTATGACCAATAGCCTTTTCTTTTTTCTACAACATGAGTCATGGCACCTTTATTACAGAGATATTACACTAGGTCCTTTATAAACTTAGTCACCATATCTATGCTACAAAGTGGATATTTATATCCTCATTTATATAAATAAACAGGGTTACGAAAAGTTAAATTACTAGATATATGCTTCCAAATATGTGCATATTTCTATGACAATTATTTTTAATAAATATTATATTTATTATGTAAGGATGACAGCAATTTAAATGAAAAATAAATTCACACTATTAAACATTTCTTTTTTTTTTTTAAAGATTTTATCTATTTATTCGACAGAGAGAGAGACAGCCAGCGAGACAGGGAACACAAGTAGGGGGAGTGGGAGAGGAAGAAGCAGGATCATAGCAGAAGAGCCTGATGTGGGGCTTGATCCCATAACGCCGGGATCACGCCCTGAGCCGAAGGCAGACGCCTAACCGCTGTGCCACCCAGGCGCCCCAGTATTAAACATTTCTAATTTAATTATGGAAGTTATGTATCATTAATTCTGAGAAAAACAGCTGCATTAAAGCTATGTATTAATAAGTTCTTCAAAAAAACTTAGTAAAAACAATTAGATATAACTTTTAGATAGCTTTTGTTTTTATCCTATATACTTTGCTAAGGATTTTATAAACCTTTAAAAAAAATCAATAGTACCAATGAATAAAATTTCAAATGAAAGGAAGGATGAGATTCCACTTTCTCTTAAATTTTAAATAAAAATTATAATATCTAATTATGTGATAGTCTAAGAAAGCTGCTAAACTAGTACATTGGAATATGTTATAAATTAACAAGATTGCATATTAAAATTGGCAAAATTATATATTTGTGAATTCCATAATTAATATATAATATATTATATTATATATAATCTTTTTGTAATAAAACTTATATGTTTCATGCCTGGATATGTGCTTTAAGAAAATAATACAAAGGAATATTAAATCAGTACCCAACAAGATGTTGGATGCCCAGTGTTTCGATGTTAGAGAGGAAAATAATTACAAATGTGTGAGGTGGAGATAGAGTTAGGGTGCTTCAATTTCATGGGCTGTTAGACAACCATTCAAAAAAAATATAAAGATGCAACTGTCTGGGTTCCCACGGAGCTGGCTCTGAGATGGGGAGCAGTGCATGGAAGGTGTATTAGGGCATGCTGAGGAGGAGAAGGGCAAGGAAGAACAAATGTGCAGAAGCAGCAGCTCTGACATAGTTTCAGTGGAGGCCTCAGCCAACTGCACAGGGGTCCTGAGCTCTGGAAGACTCATAGCTGTTCCTTGTTCGGGTGAGAGGATGGGTGTTTACACATTCAGGCTTGCTAGTCCTTGGATGTGTTCACATCAGAAAGGCAATGATCCTGGCTGAGGCACCTCTCCTTAGCTGAAACTGTTGTTGTCATGGGCAAGTAGCTGAGGGCTTTCCAGCAGAGTAGTCCCAGCAACTCTAGAAGAAAGTCCTTCATTCCTGAAGGGAGACCATCACACCATTCACCAAGAAAGATCATGTGGTAACATAGAGAATAAAATAAAATACCAAGGTACAAACAAAATGGACATTTTTTAAAAATAAGATTTTATTTATTTGAGAGAGAGAAAAATAGAGCACAAGGGGGAGAGGCAGGCAGAGGGAGAGGGAGAGGCAGGCTCCCCACTGAACAGGGAGCCCAATGAGGGGGCTCTATCTCGAGACCCTGGGATCATGACCTGAGCTGAAGGCAGATGCTTAATGAATGAGCCACCCAGGTGCCCCCAGAATGGACACTATAATTGAAACTTTTCTGAGATATATGTTCAGACTCAGAGGCCCTAAAGCAACATGAAGTGATTGGTAGCCTGAGAACTATTTCTTTGTATTATTTTTGTAATTTTAATTTAATGTGACCAAAGTCCAGGATTAATTTTCCAGACAGTCTTTACCAATTTAGGGAGATTGTTTCCTATTCCTGCGTTCTAACAATTCTTTCATGCCTGGGTATTGAAGGTTATCATATGATTTTGAGATTATTAAATGATTTGTCTCCATGTTCTATTAATATGGTGAGTTATTATTGATTGATTTTCTTATTTGAAACACTTGCTAGTGGAATAAACCTGTTCAGTCAGCTTATAATTTCATATATTTTGAATATTAACTTACTAACTGCATCTGTTTGTGACAGAGATTGATTAGTAAATTTGTATCTTACTTTTTAGGCATATGCTGACCTCATAAAAAGTTTTGGAATGTGTTCCCTTTTTCATTATTATGTGTGGAATTTCCATAAGAACAAAGCCATTTCTTAATTTAATATTTGAAAGAATTCACTGCTCAAGCTACCAAGACTTAAAGTTTTCTTTGAGTAAAGATTTACAAGAATGATTTATAATAGGGATATTCAGACTTTATATTTCTTCTTTTGTCACTTTGGTAAGTTATGCTTTTGTTATTGCATATAAATTGTCAAATTATTGGCATTGAGCTTATCATGATGTTATTTTATGTTTCCAAATGTCTGTAGTTCTGCAGTGATATCTGTTTTTTAATCCTTATAGCAATACACTGGGTGTTATATGCAAATAATGAATCATGGAACATTACATCAAAAACTAAGGATATACTGTATGGTGACATAACATAATAAAAATTTATTATAAATTAAAAAAAACCTAAGGATATAGTGTATGGTGACTAACATAACATAATAAAATTATTATAAAAAATAATAATCCTTATAGCAGTAAATAGAGTTTTTTGTCTCACTCTTTTGATCAATTTTGCTAGAAATTTATAAATTTTATTGATTTTTCTAAATAATCAAATTTTGGATTTTGTTACTTTTTTTCTTGATACTTTTGTTTTTTATTACAGAGACTTTGTTCTTATCTTCATTATTATCTTTTTTGTACTTTGTGTTAAATTTGCTATTCTTTTTCTAACTTTCTGATATGAAGACTTATCTTACTGATTTTTAGGTTTTCTTCTTTCCTCAATATATGCCATTTAATGTCACAAATTTCTCACTACAGCATTGTTTTAGATACATCCAACAAGTTTTGATATGTTGTGCTCTTATTACAATTTAGTTAAAAATATTTCTAATTTCTGTGTGTTTTACAGATATTATAATTTATAAATTATTTAGAAATGTGTTGTTTAATACTTGAGAAGTTGGGATCTTTATAGTCTTCTCTTTGTTATTAATTTCTAGCTTGATTCCACTCTAGACAGAGAACATACTCTAAATGAAATCAATCCTTTGAAATTTATTGCAGCTCTCTTTATGGTCCAGCATATGGTCATTTTTGATACTGTTCAATATGTACCTCAAAAAAATTATAAATCTTATCATTGTTCAATGTTGTGTTCTTTATATGTAAATGTGGTCATTTCTTAATAATGGATTCATAGCTATGTTACACAGTTTCTCAATGTGTTATTCAATTTCTTAATTGTTGTACTCAGATTTTTTATATCAGTGAACACTGGTTTTCCTGTCTACTTGGATTTTCTTAATTATTATGAGACACTTTAATATCTCCCACAATGATTTTGGACTTTTCCTTTTTCTTTTCAATTCTCTCATTTTTTGCCTTATCTATTTTGAAACTAAGTTAGAATTATTATACCTATTTTTCTGAAGTTATGTTACAGAGATTAAGAAAAATACAGCTTTTTAGTGAATTGGAATCTTTGTTTTGAAATGTCCTGATTTATCTCTGGAAAGTCCTCTTGCCTGAAAGTATTTTGTATTATATCAATATAATGACATAAGCTATTTTTCAGTGCCTTTATTATATTTTAATTATTTCATTCTCAAAATTTATCTTTTAAATTGTGAATCATATATATACCATAGAGTTAGATTTTATATTTTTATACCATAGCATCTTTTGAGTTTCCTGAGAAGATCCTGAGACAGGATTTGTATGTACACCGTTTATTTCAGAGATGATTCTGAGTCATTGCCAAGTAAATAGGTAAATTAGATCGGGAAGGACAGAAAACAATAGTGGGTAACTGAGCTTAATCTAAGGGGGTGTGCTAAGGCAGACAGCAAAATATGCACACCTCAGACACACTTCCCATAGTCCAAGAAGTAAAGGGTTTTGTCTGTTCATTCATCAGCCCTGAAGAGGCATTGCCTGGGGCCACCCCTGGGAGGCACTTGTGTAGAGTGTGGTAGCAAAAAAGGACTGCTTCCAGATAAAGACACACAAGGTGAAAGACTGGAGACTGGGCCTATAATCATGAAAACAGTAAAGGCTGATTGATATAGGCAGACCAATATCATTACCAGCTACATCAAGTTTGTCAAAATTTGTCTTTAATTGAATTATGTATTTACATGTAGTATGTAAATATTTAGTGTGTATGTTAGTTTTAGTGTGTATTTATATTTAGTATATATGATATACAGTGAGTATACGTAAGTTAATATTTGGAATATAGAAATGGATATAATTTTAGTTAAAAATGGAATACAGACATGGTCACCAGGCAGCCTGTGTAATAATATCCCAGTTTGGAGCATAAGGTTCTACTGTTAAACAGTCCTGGCAGCATCATAATTTAATGTGTGTCTGTGATCTTGGGCAGGTTATATAATCTCCCTAATTACATTCTTGTAAATTGACAGCAGACAGCACATTCGTTAAGTCTTCATGGTTATTTTCACAGGCCTCCTTGCCTGACAAACTGTGAGCTTTTCCCAACTTACAACAGACATTTCGGGAAAGGTTGATGTTGAGACATCACTCAGTAAAGGACACTGTCAAAAGGTATAAAAAAGAAGATTAAGATACAAAACCCAGAGTTTTGAACTTGCAATATCATTCAAAGAGCATTCCAAATAAGAACAAATGAGAAAACAATGTTTTCATCCCCTCCTATCATGCTGCTGGAGGAAGGTGAAATCTCATAAAACTGCAAGTGGAAAATAATATATCCTGTCAGGCTTGGTTAGGTATTTAGGTATTTAAATATATTCTCAAAATATTTATCTTAGAGCATTTCCTATTGATTTATTCCTTGGAAAAATACTATACATAGTAAAAAGGATTTCTGATGTGTTGCTTTCTGTCATAAATGCAACTTCTTTCTTATTTAGGACCATATGCCTTCTTTTTGCTCTTAGTTTTCCAGGTCTTTTACGTCTGAATCCTCCAGATTTTATCTTTAACATCTTTTCACTCAGTAATTGAATATATCTATCTATCTATCTATCTATCTATCTATCTATCTATCTATGTATTATTTAAATTAATTACAATAGCATTAATTATAATAATTATATATGTAATTAGCATCACAATATACTAAAAATGTGCTATATGAGGGGATAGCATGGAACATGTAGTTTATTACTGACTCTGGACACCTAGAATATAGGTCAGGCCTCAAGAGCACAGATCTAACGAAGATAGAAAGCAATCATCTCTTGGAGATTGATAATCAATTTGTTAACCCCTGTATGCTGAGGAGTAACATATTTCAGAATGTAGGCATTAGTTTAGGTAGGACCAATGTTTATAACCCAGTCTTATTGCTAACCAGTGAGCTCTGGAAAGTTTTTTCTATCCTGAATCTTAGTGTCTTTATGCATAATAGAGGAGATGTTAATACAAGTATGTTATGAGTGATCTACCAATGAGGAAGGACTTAGTTCAGTATCTGACTCTCCTTGCTGCTCAATAACCAATAATTATTAATTCCCTGCTGCCCTCGCTTCTGGGATTACTTACTGTGTATGCATGTGTGTGCATGATTTAAATTATACTTGTGTGTTTATGCCACCTATGTGTACAGGAGAAAAATTAACTGTGCTGACTGCTGAGTATAGAATCTCCCTTTCAGACCTCTATGCCAGTTTTGGCCTTTGTCTTGATTCAATCATGAATGGGTTTTGCTACTGTGAAGAAGACAGCTGACATTCATGTGGATGACACTTTCTGAATTCGTGCTTTGCACAAACTCTTCTATGCAACATGACAGCCAGAGAACAGTACATTGCTTGATGGCAGTTAGATTTCCCTAAAGGAACAAAGACACACACATAATGTCTCTTCTATTACATGAGAAAGCAGCTAGGAATGCCCCTGCTCGTTCAGCTATACCTGAAATTTATGCCATGGAAAGTAGATATTCCTTAGACAGAAAATAACTTATAGGGCCTAGATTCAAAACAATCTGTTTTCCATATTGTAAAAGGAAGAAGAACACTCATAGAGGAAAAAGAAATATATTAGTAGGTGTGAAACATCAGATAATGTACTGAAGTGTATTATGAAAAGTACAATTCTATGTAACAAAGATATGTGAATGACATTAAAAAGGATACAAATACTCCCTTCTCTTTGATTGAAGGATGATGTAAAATGATCTTTACAAGTAAGCATTGGTATACCAGTCGTGCACAATTGTGGACATTTAATCTTGAAGTTTTATAGTGGCAAAGTCAACCTGTAGTTGTAAATTCCTTGGAGCTGGAATCAGTGTTTCCTTATCCTATGATAACAATTATGCCTATGATTAATATGAGTAAATGCTAATATGATTAATGATATTCAATAAATAGTTGCCAACTTAATTAATTGTTCAAAATAGTTATTCTCTAATAGTTGTGTGTTACATATTTTGAAAACAATAATCTTTGCTCAAAAAACTACCTGTACTTCCTTCATTGATTTGTTAAATAATTATATAGCACTTATGGTGTGTCAGGTTAAGATTCTAAGTACTTTACATATGTTAACCAATTTAATACCCACAACAACTCTAGGAAATAGTACTTTTATTAACCTATTTGTTAGCAGAAGAAATCTAGGCAAGGAAGTTTAAATTATTTGTGTAAAGTCTCACCTGTTGGGGGGAACTGGGCTCCCACCCATGCAGAGCAGCATCAGAGCTCATGCTCTTAATACCATGCTCTGTTGCCTGCTGCTGATGCCACCTAAGAATTAGCTCCCTGCAGATAGTGAATATTGAAATGCCATCTATCTTCCTTAAAAAGTACTTCCCTATACATTGGTTCTTACAAGCCAGTCACACAGTCAGTTCTTAGCAGGTACCTGAGGATGAGAGAGATTAAACATTTTTCTGCCTGTATTTGGGCCATACCAAGTGTATCTATATACAGTGTACTGCCAGAGGACAGTTCATCTCTCCTACAGAGCATTGAGGTGCTGGCAGGGGGAGTAGAAACTGCTCTGAAACAGTCATTTAGGAGTTCAAGCTTCAAGACAGGGTAAAGGAAAAAATATTCCCATGGACACTAGGGTGCTTAGAATGATTTTCTTACTAAACTGTAACAGTGGATACCACCAATTTATATGTTCAAAATAGGTTGCTTTGGTAGTAAGCAGTAATCATGGTCTTCATAAACATCTTCAAGTGAGGCCAAATTATAAACATTCTTAACATTTCAAACTACTAAAGTAGCTGAAAGCTGGTTACTTTGTCGTCACAGTGCCTTTCCTGGATTACCTAAGGAAGTCATCAATGTCTTTTTCTTTGCTTACCTGGTAGAACTTATTTGTAGCAATTGATGTCAGAATCTCTAACTGATATCTCTTCTAAAGACATATTTTTAAAACAGAATATATTCTAATCTATTTCTTGAAAATTATTTTTAAATTCTTTATTGCAATGTACTCCTTTAGCGGATGTACATAACATTTTTATTTAGGAAAAAGACACAAATTCCAAGTCTGGCCTTTTGCTTTAAAAAATTACATTTTTAATGTGTATTTGTCTCTCTCTCTGTTCTTTTGTTTTGTTTTGTTTTGTTTTGCTTAGTCTTTTGCTGAAATTTTCTTCTTGGGATAATAATGTGCTTAACTGCCTTAGAAGTCCATGACATCTAAGAAATATCATTTATTTGCAGCAGTTTTAATAACAATGATAACCTCACATTTAGGTATTATCTTCTATGGGTCAGATACTACAGAAAGTACATGGCATACACTCAATAAAGCAACCTTTAAAGATTATTTTTATAATCCTGTTTTCCAAAAAGGGAGCTAAACTCAAAGCAACTTGTCTGAGGTTTTGTAGCTTGTAAGTTACAAGTCAAAGATTCACCTCAGCCTTTCTCTAGTGGGCATTCCCACCTCACCTTTTACCAGTTTGCAGTGCTTTAACATTCTCAGTCTATTTTCTTTCTTACAAAGTCCCTTAGGAGACAAGGAGAACATTGCCTAATGAAGAAATTAGAGTTCAGCAAGGTTCAGCAATGTCCACATGTGAAAAATGTTAGAGAGGAATATAAAAACCGGGTATCCTGCCTACTTCAGAGATGGAACCAGCATGCCATTGAAATGATTATTTGATCACCTGTTATACCTTTGACTAAACAGAAAGATCAATGTGGTATTGGCATAAGTCAACTCCTGAAGACTCTGAATTATAATTGCCCTAATGTGCCATGCATCCTCTCTTTACATACAATTAGCATCTTCAAAATTTAATAATTCATTCCTAGGACACAATTTTGATCTAAAATGCCATGAACTGTAGAGTGGCATCACAAAGACGGTGACATAGGTTGTTCTTGACTTTGTTCCCTCTCACAAGAAGAATAACTATCATCTATTCATGAACAAGACACCACTGAGAGAATCCTAACAACAGAGGATGTTAGGCTGAAGCAGCCTCTGCACCTCAGAGACCAAGACAGACTACATTGGAAGGGTAAGAGAAATGACTACATGCTGACTGCATTGTCCTTCCCCCCAAACAGTCCACAACCACACAGTTATGTCTCCCTCGAACCTCTGGCTCCTCCAGAGGGTAAAAGAGCCCATATGGGGACAACAATTCCCCTCCCCCAGCATTGGGGTCAATTTGTAAGACCACCTGATCTGCTCTCACTCCAAAGGGATTGCAGGGAAACCAGTGGGGCTCAACAACTGAATATCTGACTGTGATAGAGAAAGGGCAGAGGCTTGCAACAACCACCACATGGGTCTTGGCAGGCTGAGTTCCCATCTGCAGACCCCATGTAGTAATCCCAACCAGTGGCTTGGCTGATCTACAGAACCAAGTTGGGAATACATTCTGACCAGGGAACTTGGTGAGGTGAAGATCTTCCTGATCCTTAGGCAAGGATGTTTGCCAGTCCTAGAACCCAGTTTACCCATGCCCAGGCAAGGAGTGGAGTCACAGCCCCATCTACTGTGGAGAGTGTCTTCTAGCCCATATGACCAGGAGGGATGGAGACAACTCCTAGAAGCTAAGTGGCCCAGGAGCCCTTGAGCTCAGAGACAGATGGACAGAGCTGATCACTCCTAGAGCAAAACTAGTACCAGCATGAAGGGTTCTATGCTATGCACAGGTATAGAGATTAATTCATAGCCAAGGCTGAGGGTACTCACTAGCCCATCCCAGATGGAGAGTCTATTTGGGAAATTGAGTGTAGCTTGGAGTGGTCCTTTCCCCTCCTTTTCAAGCAAGGGAGTCTAGACATAGTCCCACCCACTGTGGATATGTCTTCCAGCTCCACCTAACCAGAAAGGCTAGTGACAACTCCTGGAAGCAGTGTAGCCCAGCAATGCTAAATTCTAGAGAAAGGCAGACAGAACTAATAATTTGCAAAGCAAATACAATGGCCCTGTTTGGCCAGGAAACTTGGGATACATGTTGGGTTAAAACAATAGAGTTTACTGACTTTAGAGTTGTTTCTCTTACTGCTTCCAGGAAGGAAATCTAATTCATAGTCTTACTCATTGCTGAATATAGCCCTCAGCCCAAGGCCAAGGAGCATAACCATATAGCCAAACCAGCAGCCCTACAGACAGTGGCATTTGAGCACAGAGCACAGCCCTTGGCTTCCCCCATTACAGGACAAAACTTGTGGCCTCGCCTGACCAGGGAATTCAGTGCATACGCTGGCCTGATTCAGGTAATGAAACAAAGAGTTATATAGGCCATGGGTCCTGTCCTGGGCCCTGCCAGGGCAGGGAAGCTAATTAATATCCCCATCTATTACTAATATATTACCCAGTCTTAACCATCTAGTAAGCCTGACCAGAGAAATCAGGTAACTATAGAGCCCATCCTTCAGCCTCACTTGGTTAGAGAATAAAACCAGCAGTTCCAGCCAACTGTTCTCAGCCAGAAGCACATCCTCCCCCAACCCATGCCTATTCTCAGAGCTCAAACATTTGTCTCACCACAAAATAGAGCATACTAGCAAGTCTCATCTGCCCAAGGTCATTACCAGCAGACACACCCAGAAACTCAAAGTGAGCTGACTGGTAAAGAATGGTCTCTGCCAAAGCAAATCTACAAAGTCTGGAAGAGGAACACATTACTCAAATGTGCAGATAACAACATATGGAATCAAGGGTCATGAATAATCAGGTAAATATAGTACAATCAAAGGAAATTAATAAAGTTCCAATAACTGACCCCAAGAAATAGAGATCTATGAACTGTCAGACAAAGAATTCAGGATAAGCCCCTTAAGAAAGTTTAGTGAGCTACAAAGAAAGCACAGATAACTAAGTAAAATTAGGCAAATGATGCATGAACAAAACAAGAAGTTTGACAAGGAAATAGCAACTATCCAAAAAAAACAAAAACAAAAAACCACAAAAAACCCAGAAATCCTCGAGTTAAAAAAAAATTAACTGAAATGAATAACTCAATAGAATATCCAAAGTAGATTCTACCATGCAGAAGAAAGAATCAGTGATCTGGAGCAGAAAACATTGGAAATTACCAATTCATAGGAGTAAAAAGAAAAAAGAAAGAAGAGTGAAGAACGCATATGGGAATTATGGGACATAATGAAATAATTGCTATGCACAGGTATAGAGATTATGTGAATTTCAAAAGAAGTAGAAAAAGAGAAAATGACAGAGTGTATTTAAAGCCATAAGAGCTGGGGTGCCTGGGTGGCTCAGTCATTAAGCATCTGCCTTCAGCTCAGGGCGTGATCCCAGGATCCTGGGATTGAGCCCCGCATTGGGCTCCCTGCTCCACTGGGAGCCTGCTTCTTCCTCTCCCACTCCCCCTGCTTGTGTTCCCTCTCTCGCTGGCTGTCTCTCTGTCAAATAATAAATAAAATCTTAAAAAAAAAATGAAGCCATAACAGCTGAAAACATCCAAAGCCTGGGGAGAGAAATAGACATCCAGATCCATAAGATCTAAAAGGCCCTAAATAGGTTGAATGAATACAGCAACACTAACATGCAATACACTTAAATTGCCAAAAGTCAAAGACAAAGAAAGAATTTTAAGAGCAGCAAGAGAAAAAAAGAAGTTACATGGAAGGGAAACCCATGAGAATATTGGCAGTTCTCAATAGAAACTTTTCAGACTAGGAGAGAATGAAAGACATACTCAAAAAGAAAGAAAATAGCTGAAAAAAATTTATACACAGTTAAGATGTCCTTCAGAAATGAGGAAGGGAAATCCCAAACAAACAAAATTTGGGGGAGTTTATTGGCACCAGACCATCTGTACAAGAAATGCTAAGGGAAATTTTTTAAATAGAAGTGAAAGGTTGCTAATTAACATTATAAATGCTAATCAACATTATAAAATCATAGAAAGGTAATCTCACTGGTAATGGTAAATATATAGTCATAGTTAGATTTTTCAATATAATAGTGGTGCATAATTCATTTAACAAAGTAGTTGAAAAGTTAAAAAAAAAAGATAATAATGCAGCAAAAATAACCATAACTGCAATAATCTATTAGTTACATGATATTAAAAACAACAACAACAAAAAAAAACCCCAAAAGACACAAAATAAAATAAAATAAAAAACATGTTAAGGCACCTATGTGGCTCAGTTGGTTGTGTCTGACTCTTGATTTTGGTTCAGACTATGATCTCAGGGTCATGGGATCAAGCTCTACACTGGGATTCTCTCTCTCTACCCCTTCCTCTGCCCCTCTGCCTGCTTGCACACTTTCTCACTTTCTTCCTTAAAAAAAAAAAAAGTGATACCCTCAACTAAAATGTGAGGAAGAAAAGAAGCAAAATTATAAAGTTTATGAATTTGTTACAGTTACATTGCTGTCAGTATGAAGTAAGATGTTATAAGTTTAAAATATTTTATGTAAATCTCATGGTAACCACGAGGGAAAATCCTGTAGCAAAAGGATTCAACAGCAGCAGTAGATGAAAGTGGAAGTTGCCTGGCTGCCACCACCATGGGGTGAAAGGGTGGGGCCTGGCCCAGACCACTGGGCAGCTGAGAGTGTGCCCTACCCAGGCTGGGGCCCAGGCAGGACCATCCTGGAGGGTGGGGATAGGTGTGGGACATGTCTGGCTGGGAGGTGCCCTCCTCTGCTATGGTGGAGGACAGGCAGCAACAGGGACCAGAAAGCCAAGGTACGAGAAATAGGGACTTTAATGAAGAAGATTTCCTTTTGGTATAAATAAGACCAGTGGAGACACCCAAACAAAATGAGAAGGCTAGGACTGAAACCTAAACATGCAGTGGCAGGGTGGGCTCCAGGGCTCTGGGCCAATGATGTGGAGTAGGCAGCCTATACAAGGGACTGTCACTGCAGGTGTGAAGTTGGTAACACCCATGGTGCCTCCCAGCCTGGTTCCTTCTAGTTCTAGCTCAGGGTCATCTGGAGATATCTACTACTTCATTCTCAATGCCCCTTTTCCTACCTCCACAAATCTGCCTGGGAGAACAAAAGAACATTATGAAGAAGCCATAGCATAATGATACCAAAGACATCAAAATACTAAAAAAGACAATAGGTTAGAAAGCAAAGAACAATGAGACACAGCTCAGGTCATGGTCTCAGGATCATGGGCTCAAGCCCCACATCAAGCTCTGCACTGGGAGTGGAGCCTGCTTAGGTTTCTCTCTGTCTGTCCCTCTCCCTCTGACTCCCCCCCCACTCTCTCTCTCTCTCAAAAACAAAATAAAACAAAACAAACAAACAAAAAAGGAAACCAAAGAACAACGAATCTATAAGACAACCAGAAAACAATGAACAAAGTGGTAACAGTAAGTCCTTACTATCAATAATTATTTTAAATGTAAATGGATTAAATTATCTAATTAAAAGACATAAAATGCCTAAGTGGGTAAAAAAATGATCCAACAATATGCTGCCTATAAGAGACTCACTTTTGGCTTAGAGATATGCATAGACTGAGAGTAAAGAAATGGAAAAAGACATTTCAAGAAAATGGTAACTTTGGGGAAAAATGCAGGGATAGCTATACTTAGACAAAATACAATTTCAACTAAAAATAATAAAAAGAGACAAAGAAGGTTATTCTATAATGATAAAGGTGTCAATGCATCAAGAAGACATTAAAAATATTTATGAGCAAAAATCAAGGCATCTAAACATATAAAGCAAAAAATAACAGAGCTATAAAGAGATTAAACAGTGATACAGTAACAGTTGAGGACTTAATATTCTACTCTCAACAATAAATAGATCACCCAGGCAGAGAATCAATAAGGAAACAGAAGATTGGACAACACTGTGGACCAAATGGACACTAGCAAAGATATACAAAACATTCCACCCAACAGCAGCAGATTACACATACTACAAGTGCACATGCAACATTCTCTAGGATAGACCATAGTTTGTCCACAAAGCAAGTCTTAGCAAATTTAAGATTAAAATCATACTAAGTATCTTCTCTAGCCACAATGGCATGAAACTAGAAATCAAGGAAATCCAGGTAAACTGGAAAAAATACTGGCAAAGCAAATTCAGCAGCACATTAAAAGGATCATTCACTGTGAAGTAAGATTTATCCCTGGGATGCAAGGATGGTTCAATATATTCAAATCAATCAATATGATACACCACATTAATAAAATGAAAGAAAGAACCATATGATCATTTCAATAGATGCAAAAAAAGCATTTGATAAAATTCAACATCCATTCATGGTAAAAGCTCTTAAATTAAGCATAGAAGGAATACATCTCAACATAATAGAGTGATTGTATGACAAACCCACAGCCTGTATTATACCCAATGGTGAAAGGTTGAAAGCATTTCCTCTAAGATCAGAAAGGTGACAAGATGCCCACTATCATCACTCCTATTCATACTAGATGTCCTAACTAGAGCAATCAGGCAAAGGAGAAGGTGAAGAGGAAAAAAAGGGAGAAGAAGAAGGAGGGGGAAGAGGAGGAGAAAAAGGAAAAAAAAAGGAGGAAGAGGAAGAGAAAGAGGGAGGAGGAAAAGGAGAAAGAAGAGAGAAAAAAGAAGTATGAGAATCAGAAAGAAAGAAACAAAATTATCTCTGTTTGCAGATTACATGATTTTATACATAGAGAATCACAAGGACTCAACCAAAAATCTGTTATAAATCATATATAAACAACAAATGGGCCAAATAAAAAAATCAAAAGAAAATTAGAAAATACTTTGAGATAATGAAAATGAAGACACAACATATCAAAACACACAAAAACTTATGGGATGCTGCTAAAGCAGTGCTTAGAGGGAAATTTATACCTTAATGCTTGTATTAAGAAAGAATAAACATCTTATATCAATAACCTAAACTTTCACCTTAAGATCCTGGAGAATGAAAAACTAAAGCCAACTAAAGAAGAGAAATACTAAAGATTAGGGTGGACATTAGTTAAATAGTGAATAGAAAAACAATAGAGAAAATCAATGAAACAAAACTGACTCTTTGAGAAGAAGAGCAAAATTTACAAATCTTTAGCTTGATTGACCAAAAACGAAAGAAAGAAGTCTCAAATTAGTAAAATCAGAAAAAAGAGATACTTTTATTATTGTTTATTATTTTTTGTTTTTATTGTTTATTATTGTTTATTATTCTTTGTTCTAGCTTGCTTTGCAGATATTGTGTTTTTTTTAACAAATTATCACATTTTGGTAATTCTCACAATATTTCAAACTTCTTCATTATTATTACATTTGTTATGGTGATCAGTGATCTTAGATGTTATTATTGTAATTGTTTTAGAGTGCCACAAACAAAATCCATATAAGACAGCAAATTTAGTTGGTAAATGTTTTATGTGTTCAGACTGCAGATACGGTGGAAATAGCAAGAGACCTAGAATCAGAAGTGAAACCTGAAGGTGTGACTGAATTGCTGCAATCTCATGACAAAACCTGAACAGATAAGGAGTTGCTTCCTATAGTTGAGCAAAGAAAGTGGTTTCTTGAGATGGAATCTGCTCCTGGTGAAGATGCTGTGAAGACTGTTGAAATGATAAAAAGGATTTAGAGTATGACATGAACTTAACTGATAAAGGAGTGGTGGGGTTTGAAAGGATTGACTCCAATTTTGAAAGAAGATCTACTGTGGATAAAATGCTATTAAACAATATAGCATGCTACAGAGAAATCATTTGTGAAAAGAAGTCAATTATCAGCAAATTTTGTTGTTGTCTTATTTTAAGAAATTATAGCTACATCAACCTTCAGCAACCACCACCTTGATCATCAGCAGCCATCAACACTGAGGCAAGACCCTCCACCAGAAAAAAAGATTATGACTTGCTAAAAGCTGAGATGATGGTTAGCATCTTTAGCAATAAAGTATTTTTTAAATAAGGAATGTACATTGTTTGCTTGTTTTTAATGTGAAATACATTAAATCCATTTCAACATAGATCTCATACTAAAACTTATTAGAATCATGGTTACAGAATACAAAGTAAATGATATAAATCCAAACAGTATTAAATAATAAAATAACTAAGAAAAATCAAAGAGTTGGGAGAAGGGATATGGGAGAATGCATATTGCTTTTAAAGACATAATATTATTGCATACTTAATTATCCACAGTATAGTGTAAACATAACTTTTATAAGCACTGGAAAACCAAAAAATTTATTTGACTCACCTGATTGCAATATCTACTTTATTGCAGCAGTCTGGAACTGAACCCACAATATCCCCAAATACGCCTGTAGAGGGAAACACCTTCAACCTGATGAAGACTATCTATGGAAGCCCTAAACTAGCATCACATATTTAATTGTGAAAGACAAGATGCTTCCCACTAACTTCAGGAATAAGACAAAGATGTCCACTCTAATCACTTTTTTCAATACTTTATAGTAGTTTCTCTCCAGAGTATTAGGTAAGAGAAAGAAATAAAAAGAATTTATTTTGGAAAGGAAGAAACATGTCTCTGTTTGCAGATTAAAACTGGGGCACCTGGGTGGCTCAGGCAGTTGAGAGCCGACTCTTGATTTTGGCTCAAGTCATAATCTCAGGGTCCTGGGATGGACCCCACATCAGGCTCCACATTCAGCAGGGAGTCCACTTGAGAATTCTCCCTCTCCTTCTGCCCTTCCCCCCACTTGTGCTCTCACATTCTCTCTCTCTAAAATAAATAAATAAATATTTTTTAAAAAAATTAAAACTAATAAACAAGCCCTGCAAGTTTGTACGATACACAATCAACATGAATAATAGATTGTTTTTGTAAGCACATGCAATAAAGTCTTGAAATCTTATTCACTGTATAATACTATGTACAGTAGCGTTAAAAAGAATAAAACACTTATTAAAAATTTAAGGGGTACCTGGGTGGCTCAGTCAGTCAAGCGTCTGCCTTCAGCTTGGGACATGATCCCAGGGTCCTGGGATTCAGCCCTGAGTCGGTCTCCCTATTCAGGGGAGAGTCTGCTACTCCCTCTGCCTCTCTCCCCAGCTTGCGCTCTCTCTCTCTCACTCTCTCTCTTTTAAATAAATAAATAAAACCTTTTTTTTTAAAGAAAGAAATTTAACTAAGGGGATAAAAACATATGCACAGAGAACATCAAAACATTGCTGATAGTACTAAAGATCAAATTACATGGAAAAAAATTTCACCTTCAGGGAACAGAAACCATAATATAAGATGGCAATATCCCCAAATAAATGTACAGATCCAGTGCAATACATGTTAAAATTCCAGCTAACATTTTTGTAGAAATTGAAAATGGATGACAAAATTCATATGAAATTGCAAGGGGTACAAAATAGCCAAATCAATCTTGAATAAAAAGAGTAAAATAGGAGGATGTGGAGTCCCCAATTTCAAATTTTACTATAAAACAACAGTAATCAGGACAGTGTGGTATTGGTACAAGAATAGACATACAATCAATGGAATAGAGTTGAGATTCCATAAATAAAAGGATGTATTTGTTGATTTTTTACAAGGCTACCAAGACCATTCTATAGAGAACAACTAGTCTTTCAGCAATGGTGCTAGGACAAGTAGACATAAACATGAATGAATGCTAACTTGACACAATACACAAAAGTATTTGAAAGTGATCCAAGACTGAAACTATAAACTCTTAGGAAAAAGAAAAAATAAGGCTAAATATTCCTGATCTCAGATTTGTCAAAAGATTCTTAAATATGACAGCAAGCATAGGAACAACAACAAATAGATAAATTTCATCAAAATTAAACACTTTCATGCTTCAAAGGGTGCTATCAGCAAAGTAAAAAAGCACATTATAAAATGTGAGAATCATATATCTGAAAAGGGACTTGAGTGTAGAATATGTAAATAATCCTTACAACTCAATGAGACAACAAAATTTAAACACAGGCAAAGTATCTGAACAGACTTTTCTGAGAAAGATCTACACATGACCAATAATCACATGAAAAGATCCTTGATATCATTAATCTTCAGGAAATGCAAATCAAAACTACTTAGATATTACCTCTCATGCACTAGGATAGCTAGAATAAAAAAATCAGATAATAATAGATATTGGCAAGGATGTGGGAAAATTGGAACGCTTTTACGCTGGTAGTGGGATTTTAAAATGACGCGTCCTCCTTGGAAAACAGTCTGGCAATTTCTCAAATGATTAAACATAGAGTTACCATGTGACTCAAATTCTATTCCTAAGTACATATACAAGAAATGAAAATATATGTTCACACAAAAACTTGAACATGAACGTTTTACAGCAGGATTATTCATAGCAGCCAAAAGGTAGAAACCAGTCAAATATCCATTGACTGAGGAATAACTGATAAAACATAAAGTATTCACACAATGGACTATTACTTAGCCATGAAAAGGAATATAGAACCAATATTAATGCAATGCTGTATCACTGACCAGTAATATCATACCAAGTGAAAGAAGACAGTCACAGAAGTCCACATACAGTAAGTTTGTTCCATTTATACGGCATAGCTGGGACAGGCAAATCTGTGGAGACATAAAGTAAATTAATGAACGCTTAGGGCTGGAGGGGAAAAGAGGGATTGCGAAATGTGGGGAAGATGATAGCAAAAGGATATAGGGCTTCTTTTGAAGTGGTGAAAATATTCTAAAATTGTCTGTGGTGATGGCTACAGAAGTCCATGAGTATAGTATAATCCATTGACTTGTATACTTTAAATGGGTTGAGTGCACTGTATGTAATTCATATTCTGGTAAAACTTACATTTTTTTAAATAACTGTTTTTTAAAAAAAACAGTTTTTATTTGGATAGAGTTGACACAATATTACATTAGTTTCAGGTATACAACATAGTGATTCAACTTCTGTATATGTTATGTATGCTCACTACAAGTGTAGCTACCATATGATACCATATAATGCTATTATAATATCATCGATTATATTATTTATGCTGTACCTTTCATCCCCATGATTTATTCATTCCATAATTGGAAGTCTGTATCTCTCATTCTCCTTCACTTATTTTGCCCATCCCCTCAACTCCTTCCCCTCTGGCAACTACCAGTTTGTTCTCTGTATTTATAGTTCTGATTCCGCTTTCTGTTTGTTTCTTCATTTAGAACTCAACAAAAATTTTAAAAAGAATGAGACATTCAGGTAAAGAAGGGAGAATGTCTATGTAGGCGGCACAGCCAAGGTGCAGAGGGAAGAGTATCTGCAGAGGCAAGGAAAGGAAGCAGACATCTAAAGGTCTTATTTGGTGCTAATGAGTTCAGATTTTCTCTAAGAGAATAGAATAAAACTAAAAAATTTTAAACAAGGCAGTGACTTAATCAGCATGCTTTTTTACTACAAATTGGTAGCATGGTAAGGACTGGTTTGGTAAGAAGCAAGATTGGAGGTAATAACTCCCAATAAGTAACCCAAGAGAGAAGGGATAAGGACCTGAATTTAGGTGATATGAATGGAGAGGAAAGGGTATACCTTAAGGATATTTCAGACATAAAATGATCAGATCTTGATATCTTCATGTCAGTGATAAGGAACACTGGATAATAGAGAGGACTCTCAGGACTTCCACGTGACAGGGTGTACGGTGAGTGCTTTGGCTGAAGGTGTCCTGATCCACCCCCTCAGACTCCATGTGCATTCTCTGTGCCTTAATGGTTGCTGCTACTCAAGGGAAATTAACCTTCTGGCTGTGGCTTATTTGTGAAAGGAATTTAAGTAGTGAATGTAGTAGCAGCTAAGTAACAAGGTATATAGGAATGTGATAGACAGGATATTGACTTCATATCTAAAAGTCAGTAAGAAGCAACACAGCATATTGGCAGCTTGAAATTGTGTCTCAGTGGCAAAGAAATGAGTCAGTGATTTTAATTACAAAGGCTTATCAAGAAAATGTTCTCAAATAGCCATAAAGTAATCAGAAAAGTGCATTCCTTTGTTTATTCTTAAAACCCTTTTGAGTCAGTTTGCAGTACTTTAAAAAATATAACATTATTAAACAGTACATTTAAAAAATATATTGAACTATCGATTTATAAATTAGTTTCATTTATCATGTCAACCGATAATTTAGAAAAAATTTCCAGTTTGAGCAATGACATAATTATTACCATATTCCAGAAGTAGATATTAAAATTTATGGATATTAAGAGATTCAACTATTGAGTGGTAAAATCAGATCTGAATTTCATGTGTTCTAGCACCAAACTCCATGCTCACATGCTCTTTAAGTGATATCTTACTGTCTATCTACTTATCCCATGTATTTTTATTAGCCAAATATTTCTTTTTAAAAATAAGGGACAGTACCACAGATATTAGGTTGTGCTTATCTTTTAAAGTTATCTAAGATTTGCTTAAATATAAGCCTCTTAAATCATTTAATTTTGTTCTATTTAAAGTGATTTGAGAGACTTTATAAATGTAGTCAGGTTGTAGTTACATTTTACTTTCCCTAGGAAAGCCACAATTAGGTCTATTGTTGGCCACACATGTTTCTCCTTGTCTGCTTTCACTTGCGTAGACAGAAAATTGAGCTTTTGTAATGAAAAATAATTTTCTATGGAAATTAAACTCTATTGTAGTTCAAACATACTAAGTAATGGAAAGCATGCCTTACAGATGGAAGGAGGCATCAGAGGATTATAGCCACCATTCAGAATCAACATGGGTGGCAATATAAGCATTAATGTCTTTCTCTTTATCAACAACAATAATCAGCATTTTGAAGCAAAGAATAATTTACTATTTCTATTAAAAACCCCTTAGGAGATCTTGTCTTAAGACTGGGAGTTAGGTTTTCAGAACTGCATCTTGAAAATCAGTATCTCCAATTTTTGCCAAAACAGAAATCATAATGGGCAGGTAAGTAACAAAGGCGGGTGGTTTTCCAAGTTATGGATAGTATTGCAAGTGGAAGTAATTAGGCCTATAATATATTCTATTATAAAATAACACCTCTTGGACAATAAGTGAATGAGAAACCAGGTAATTTTATCTTGGCTAATAAATGAGATGGCTGTCATGTCTTTACGTCCAATCAGTGCCCCTTTCCTGGAGATTATCTTTCTATGCTTCCAGAAGCTCTTTTATTGTTGTTGGAAACTGCCTGACATCAGTCTTTTTACACTTTGACCTAATTTTTACATTACATCCTTTATTTTGTGTAGACTTAAAGAAGTCTCCCTCACACCTTCTTTAGTCACAAAAGGGGACAAACACTTTTATTATCTATCTAAGTGATCTTGAGAAACCACATTTAACAGCTAAGCTCTCAGTTTCCTCATCTTTACAACTGGGGGAGAAATTCAGAGGCATCAAACAATGTAGTGCAGTTGAGGAATGGAATTTTGCACAGTAATTTTCTAGATATTTTACATTTTGATACATAGCTCTCAAAGTCTTTGAGATTAAAACATAGACTTCAGTGCATTTATTTTAAAAGAGGATGTAGTTATAAATCTCTGACCTATATCAAATATGGGGGCATTCTTTTATGGTTTGTTTTCTCCATCATACATGACAGCAGCTTCCCTGAGTTCACCATTGCACCCAGGTACCAGAGATATCAACAGAGCTCCAGCGATAAACTGTAAACTGGAAAATCTTTCCACCTTTTCTTCTTCTTTCTCCTAAGGTCACTTCAATTTTGTGACCCAGAGGACTAGCCAGTATAGAGATTATATTTCAAATAGTCTGTTAACATGCAAAAATTGCAAATGCTTACCTGTGGTACAGTAAGAAAGACTGGAATATTACAATAATAATGTATGTAGCTGGTGCCATCCGATGAGTTGATGTGTCAGAAAGAGGAAGGCACAGACATAAGCATTCTTTATGTATACATTTCTGATGAGGCTGTGAAATGGTTCACATAATGTGCGTCTTTCCTTGCAAAGTATAGTGGCACCAACTAAAAATAAGCTGATATAGGATCCTTACCTTTGAAATAATGTATTTGCACAACTCCCCGAGGTAGTATGCACATAAGCCCAATGCTTGTTTTCCCATCCCACCTACTCCTAATTGTACTCATTTGCTAATGAAAGGTAAGAAACACCAGTGACAATTTGGCATGCAAATAGAGTTTTGTTACTTTATGAATGTTGAATGTGCCAGTTTTTTAAAGTTGTATTTAGCAACTGCAAACTGGGCTCCTGATGGTTTCACATGGGTAAAGCAATTTTTTATCTGAATCCTTTCTGTCCCAAGAGAGCAGCATCAATACTCTGTTGCTTATTTAGTACCAAATGAGATTTATGCAAATCTCTCATTTGTATAGAAATCTAATGATTTTAGGGTGTCATTATTTCTAATTCTTGGTGGGTTTTGTTATCCTGGTTGATGGAAAAATAACTGCTTAACCACACATGCTTTCCTTCAAGATTGACTTTTTCCAAAGTAGCCATGAAGTGTATCATATTTCAATATAGCCTATTATTAAGTGCATTATTAAAGTAACATTCTTCTTTTTTAAGATTTTATTTATTTATTTGACAGAGAGAGAGAGAGAGCACAAGCAGGCAGAGCAGCAGGCAGAGGGAGAGGGAGAAGCAGTCTCCCTGCTGAGCAAAGGGCCTGATGTGGGGCTCGAACCCAGGACCCTGGGATCATGACCTGAGCCAAAAGCAGATGCTTAAGTAACATTCTTCTAAATCACCCTGAGAGCACCCTGCTTCCAAACCTTCTAGGTAGTGAATATTATACCAAATCATTCCTTTAGAACAGTGATCTCTTAATGGCGAGAGCTGGAAGAGAACAGAATATACCCTAAGACCATCAGGGAGGTCTTGGTCAAATTCATTCCAATCGGATATAAATGACATGGTCAGGTAGTGTTAAAAGATAAACTAAGGCATATTAAAATTTTAAGAGTTTGAGCAAAAATCACTTTGAACCAGATTATGCCAAACTGGGAGTGGTTAGGAGGACTTCACCAATAGAAGGCAGAGGAAAGATTTATATAAAGAAAGTGTGGAAGCAAAGAAAGGAAATTATTTGATTGGTTATAGGTTCAAATGTCATTGGCTATTTGTGATTGGTTGTCATTAGTGCTTTAATTTTGTAACCTTGAGGCATTTATAAGCTTAGATTTGGGCCACCAGGGCATTAGGAGTCTAATGGACTCCTTGTTCAATTAATTGAACAATAGGAGTGACTCTCATAGTCCCCAAGTGGGTGTAACAGTGAGATAGACTTCCAAACACTGAGAGAGGCTTAAAACTTCTTCAAATGGGGGCGCCTTGGGCTCAGGGTGTGATCCCCACGTTATGAGATCGAGCCCCACATCAGACTCCTCCACTGTGAGCCTGCTTCTTCCTCCCCCACTCCCCCTGCTTGTGTTGTCTCTCTCTCTGTCAAATAAATAAATAAAATCTTAAAAAAAAAAAAACCAACTTCTTCAAATGGTAAATTTCTTGGGTTTTTGCTTTTTTTCCCTGGGAGATATAATTTCACAATAAAAAGTATGGGAGCAAAATAATTAATACATTCTAGGCATCAATTCTGTGGTTGTATCCAGCCATCATTCCGTCCTTCACTCCTTTTCTCCTTTTTTATCTTTATCTTTCTTTTTTTAAAAGATTTGTTAATTAATTTATTTGACAGAGAGAGAGACAGTGAGGGAGGGAACACAAGCAGGGGGAGTGGGAAAGGGAGAAACAGGCTTCCTGCCGAGCAGGGAGCCCAATGCGGGGCTCAGTCCCAGAATGCTGGGATCATGACCTGAGCCGAAGGCAGACACTTAACGACTGAGCCACCCATGTGCCCCTGCCTTTATCTTTCTTTTTTCTTCTTGGTTCTCTTTCTTTTTCTCTTTCTTCGCATACATGTTCTCTACTTTCTTCTTCCTCTCCTGTCTTTATCCTTCCCTCTCTCTTTCTCCTTTTCCTTCCTCTCTCTGATTTCCTACTTTTTCCATTTGACATGTGGGTTGCACCACAGTATGGATATTTAATAAGAGGTGGAGAAAAAAAAAAAGACATACTGTCAGATCATGCCTCTCATAGTCCACAGAAGAATTTCTCGTTTTTTTTTTTTTCCTTTCCTGTAGGCACCTAGGAAATTTTATTTTATTTTCTTATTTTACTTTATTTGTAGAGGTGCTCTGCAGTAAAACCAAACACTAACAGACAAATGAATTAGGGAAATACTCTTGTATCTCCCTTTTTAATTAATCATAATTTTCATGAACAGGCTCAAATCTTTGAAAAGCTAGTACCAAAGATGGATGTTATTCCAGATGGATGGTGTTATAAACCCGTTTGACCTTGAAGCTTCCCCCCCCCCAATAATTCTTAGGAATATTACAAAGAAACAATTTTGGAAAATGTCATTGTGTTTAGGTCTCCTGGAGAACAATGGAACAAGGATCTATCCATTCTGACCCTCAACACATTACCCAAGAAAAAGAACACATTATTACAGTGGAAGGTAGTAGTTCCTGAGTTTTCCAAAAGTTTGAAATTTGTTTTTCAAATCAAGCTGAAATTCTGCTTCCTAAAGAGTCTATTTACCTCCTGGTACAATTTTTGGTCTACTTGTCCTAAATCTATGTAATCTTTTTTCTACATGGAAATTATTCAGACATATAAAAACTATTTATGTTATCATTTTACTGAATGAACTCTCCTCTTAGCAAAACATTACTGATTCTTCTTCCTACAGATGGCATAGTTTAAAATTTTCCTTGCCACATTTTGTCACTTCCCATGTATGCAAACATTATTTTTATAAATATATATTTTCTCTATTTGTAACTATTTTCACTTAATCTATCAATTCGATTAAAAGAAATGTTTATTGAGTGCCTTCTAGGTAAGCGGCAGTCCGCTAAATTAAGAAACTCACACATATAAACACAGGATGACATATAAGTACAGAATTTATAATCTTTGCTGAGCAAAGGTGAGATCAGCGTTTAGCATGCATTCTTACCTCCTCTAGTTCCTCTTCCCTCTAAAATGTTTGCCTACTGAAGAACATAAAGGACAAAAATGTACCCTCCACATATTTTTGCAGTAGGAGTTCGAGATGAAAATTAGATTCAACAATTACTTGAGGTTCAGCAGGTAAAAATGAAAAGAAGCCCCTATTCTGCCTTCTTTTGCTGTTTGTAGCTGTAGAGCAAGGTCATGTAGGCATGTTTTCTGTATATTTGTTGCCTTCCTTTGCTTTTCTTTTTCTTTTTCTTTTTTTTAAAGATTTTATTTATTTATTCGACAGAGAGAGATAGCCAGCGAGAAAGGGAACACAGCAGGGGAGTGGGAGAGGAAGAAGCAGGCTCATAGCGGAAGAGCCTGATGTGGGACTCGATCCCGTAATGCCGGGATCACGCCCTGAGCCGAAGGCAGACGCTTAACCGCTGTGCCACCCAGGTGCCCCTGCTTTTCTTTTTCTGCCACAGTATTCCAGAATCTAGCTTCTCTTTGCTGGCTGTCAGGAAGGAAATAGCAATATTCAGATTTTTTTTTCTTTTAAAGCTTTATTTATTTACTTACTTATTTATTTTACACAGGTAGAGAGAGAGCACAAGTGGGGGGAGGCGCAGAGGGAGAAGCAGACTCTCTGCTGAGCAAGCAGGGCTCAATTCCAGGATTCTGGGATCATGACCTGAGCCGAAGGCAGATGCTTACTGGACTGAACCACCCAGGCGCCCCCATACTCAGATTTTTAATGCTGGTGACCAGTTTCATTAGTGGTAGAGAGGAACACATGTCTGCAATATGAAGAAGCTGCCTTATTCTCATTTCTGATTTGGTGTTCAGTTATACTATTGTGTTCTTGACCTCAATGTCTCCAGTAGTAACCTCCAGACTCTTTAACTTCACACCAGTGCCATAGGTAGTTCTTCTGATGAACTAGTTTTGGAAAATTTTCTCATCCAGCCTAAAACCTGTTCACACATTTATTCCAAAGATTTAGTAAGCACAAATGTATTACATTATTTCTTGCTTAAAATACCTAGAGTGAATTTTGTTTCTGATACAAAATTTGGATTAATAAGGTATTTGCTACCAGAAGCAGTTAATGTTCAATACCTTGGATGAGGGAAATGTGAGGTGGTTATCCAACTAGAAAAGAGATAAAGGCAGTGAGGATTTATATGCTGTTGAATAATTAGAGTCTGATGGTCCAAGATGTGTGGCGGAAAATGCAACTCAAATTGTTGCAATTGGTGTTGTTGTTTTCTAGAATGAATCACCTATCGAAGATAAAAATTTAAGAAATCAATTTACAGCTAGAATAGAAATGGAATCTATCAATCTTAAGGTTGGCCTCAGCTTAACTCTGGAGTGTTTAAAAAGAAGGATGATTTGCTCATGAATCAGGCAGCATAGTTGTGTGGATGCAAGTTATATAAGCCTCAACAGCATTGACTTCCTGAACCTAAGGATAGTCTAGCTAATGTGACTACGATTGCCCAAATTGTCAAGAGATGAGACCAATGCTGAGACCCCAATATGGAAGTTAAAAATATAACTTATCCCTAAATCAGGACACTTTTAAGAGAGAAAGGATAAATTCAATAATTATTCCAGGTTAAGTGAAACTTTTTCATGCACTGGAAGGGGAGATGCCACCCATCAATAATATCAACATTAAATTGAACCCTATTATATCTTGGAGAAAGCAAAGGAGACTTTTTCTGGATGTGAACTTACCTTCAGTTCTCACTATGCTACCACCACCATCCATAGAGATCCTGAATACTTTGTTCATCACTGCAGTGTTCCACACATTATTAACTCTGACATATAGAGTTACATTACAGAAGAAGAAATGAGTCTGTGGGTTCATATCCATTAGACGCATTGTTTCCTATGTATTTGGGTCTTATAGAATGATTAAATGTAATATTTAAGACTCAGTTTTGGTACCTTCTGAGATTAGGGTTCCATTCCACAAGTCTCTCTGAAACAGTGATTAATATATACTGTGGTTTCTCTTATGGTCAAAGTACAGGAGTTGTGGGTCAGAAAGATGGAGGTGACATGATAGCAGCCACATTTCTACTCTAGTGATCCCCATACAAAATATTTCCTTCCAATCTTCTTGATCTCAGGGTCTAATGGTTACAGATGTTAGTATTTAAGAGCAGAATGTTTCCACCAGGGGGAACTGTAATGCTACCATGGAAAAATAAATTTACCATTTAGAATGCTAATGCCCTGATCCAAGAAAAAAAAAAAGATTCCTCTGTTATCTGGATGCTAGATTTATATCAAGGCAAATATTATTGCAGTGATTAGGGAGACATTTATCTAGAGGCCAGAGAATCATCTAGGATTCCTCCTAGTACTGCCATATTTGGTAGTGAAAGTTTATGGAAAATAAGATCAATCTTGTTAAAGAAAACCTCAGACTTCTTAAAAATGAGGGGTTAGTAACCTACCTGGTTAAAAAAAAATGCTAACTTGCTTATTTTCTGGCTGGAGGCAAAGAACACATGGAACGGAGGGTCAGAAAAGGAATGATAATACCAACCATAGCCATATAAAGGAAAGATGGCATTAGTAGTCCATGGATCTTCTTGGTGTGTTCTGTACTTATTTATTACTGTCAATACATTTTTCTTCTTTCTTTTTGCCATTATTTTACATAAAGTATGTTAGTGGTGACTCATTTAAAATTTAGTTCTTGAGTTGCAGGCTATTAATTTGGAATTAATTAGAAAGGCAATGAATACCATCCAAAAAGGATGCAAAAACTAATGGTAGAGAGAAGTTGATCATGTTTTTATTTATAAATAGGAAACTTGCATTATGTTAGATGGAATGATAAAATTGATGCTACTTCTAGGGTTTTTTTTTTTAGGGTAAAATATGCTTAATGTAATATTTATCAGTCTAACAATTGAAAGTGTACAATTCAATGGCATTAAATGCATTCACAACTTTCTATAACCATCACCACTATGCTTAAAACTTTTTCATGATCCCCAACATAAAGTTTGTACTCACTGAACAAAATTCTCCACTCCTCCTCCCTGCCTCTGGTAGCCTCTATTCCACTTTCAGTCACTATGAATTTGCTTATTATAGGTACTTCACAAACATGGAATAATACAGTATTTGTTCTTCTATCTCGAGCTTATTTCACTTAGCAGAATATTTTTGAGGTCTCTACATGTACTATATATGAAAATTTCTTTCCTTTTTGTGGCTGGATATTACTCTATTGTATGTATACACCATATTTTGTTTGTAGATGGACACATTGGTTGTTTCAACCTTTTGGCTATTGTAAATAATGCTATGAACATTGATGTACAAATAACTGAGTTAATGCTTTCAAGTCCTTTGGATATATACCTAGAAGTAGAAATGCAGGGTCATATGGTAGTTGTATGTTGAACTGGTTTTTTTTAAATATTTATTTGTTTATTTTAGAGAGAGAGAGAGAGAGAGTGCAGGGGAGGGGAAGGGCAGAAGGAGAGAGTCCTAAGCTGACTTCATACTATGCACAGAGCCTCACGTGGGGCTCAGTCTCATCCCCTTGAGATCATGATCTGAGTCAAAACTAGGAGTCAGATGCCTAACAACTGTGCCACCCAGGTGCCCCTTAATTAATTTTTTTAACTTTATTTTTATGTTTTTATTTAAATTCCAGTTAGTTAACATACAGTGTAATATTAGTTTCAGGTGTACGACGTAGTGATTCAACACGTCCATACAACATCCAGTGCTCATCACAAGTGCACGTTCTTGTCACCTATTTAACCAATCCCCCACCAACCTCCCCTCTGGTAACCATCAGTTTGTTCTGTAGAGTTAAAAGTCTGTTTCTTAATTTGTCTCATCCTCTCTTTCTTTCCCTTTCCTCATTTGTTTTATATCTTAAATTTCACATGAGTGAAATCATATGGTATTTGTCTTTCTCTGACTGACTTATTTCATCTAGCATAATACTCTCTAGTTCCATCCATGTCATTGACAATGGCAAAATTTCATTCTTTTTTGTGGCTTAGTAATATTCCATTGTATATATACATACCACATCTTCTTTATCCCTTCATCAGTCAATGGACACGGGTTATTGTAAATAATGTTGCTATAAATATCGTGGTGCCTGTATCCCTTCAAATTAGTATTTTTTATTCTTTGAGTAAAGACCTACTAGTGCATTGCTGGGTCACAGTGTAGTTCTGTTTTTAACTTTTTGAGCAGCTTCCATACTGTTTTCCAGATTGACTGCACCAGTTTGCATTCCCAGCAACAGTGCAAGAGGGTTTCCCTTTTCCACATCCTTGCCATGTATGTTGAACTATTTGAGGAATGACCAAGCTATTTTCCACAGAGGCTGCACCATATTACATTCCCCAGAAATGAACCCATTTTCAAATTCTCCATATCTTCATCAACTCATGCTATTTTCTTGTTTTTCTTAGTGTTGCCAACCTGGTAGGTGGGAAGTGGTATTTTATTGTGGTTTTGATTTACATTTCCATAGAGACTAATGATATTGAGCATCTTCCATGTGCTTATTGTTCATCTGTCAAATATTTTCTTTAGAGAAATCTCCATCTTTTACATTTAAATAGAGTTCCTATGTTTAGATCTTTGATTCATTTTGAGTTAATATCTGTATATGGTATAAAGTGTAGGTTTAAGTTCATCCTTTTGTATGTGAATAGTCAGTTTTATCAGCACCATTTATTGAAAAGACTGTGCTTTCCCCCATTTAATGTGCTTAACATTCTTGTCAAAAATCAGTTGACCACATATGAAAGAGTTTATTTATGGGATCTCTATTATATTCCATTGGTCTATATGTCTCTCCTTATGCCAATATCATTATGTTTTAATTAATGTAGCTTTTATAGTATGCTTTGGAGACAGGAAGTGTGAGCACTGAAATATTTTTGTTCTTTTCAAAGATTGTTTGACAGTTCAGGACCCCATACAATTCTCAGTAAATTGAGCATTGGCTATTTCATTCAGGTAAGAAAGAAATTTGATAGTGATTGTGTTGAATCTGTAAGTCATTTTGGATACTACTGACTTCTTAACAATATTAAGTCTTCCTATCCATGAACACAGGATGTCTTTCTTTTTATTTAGGTCTTCTTTAATTCCCTTTGACAATGTTTTTTACTTTTAAACATACATGTCTTTTATCTCCTTGGCTCCTACATATTTAAATACCTTTTGGATGCCATTGTAGATGAAATCGCTATCTTATTATTTTTTTTTATTGTTCATCATTGGTGTAGAGAAGCACAACTAATTTTTGCATTTGATCTTGTATCCTGGAATTTTGCTGAAGTCGTTTCTTAGCTTTGGTATCTTATGGATTTTTTGAGATTTTCTATTCATAGAATCATATAATCTTTCAGTAAAGATGGTTTAACCACTTCTTTTCAATTTGGATACCTTTTATTTATTTTTCTTGTCTAATATATCTAGCTAGGAATTCTGGTACAATGTTGAATAGATGTTGTGAATGTAGACATTATCATCTTATTTCTTAAGAGGAAAACTCTAACCTTTCATAATTGAGTACAATATTAGCTATGATTTTTTCACATATGGCTTTTTATCATACTCAGGGTGTTTCATTCTAATCCTAGTTTGTTGATTTCTTTTATCATGAAGTGGTATTGGCTTTTGTCACGTGCCTTTTATGCACCAATTAAGATCATTTGATTTTTTATTAACATGTTGCATTACATTGATTGATATTTTTATGTTGAACCATGGACAATTAGTTATGGCAAATTATCATTTCAATCTTGGATTAAAGAGCAAATTGTTGTTGGATTCCATTTGATATTCTTCAGTTGTGAATTTTTGCATCTTTGTTCATAAAGGATATTGGTCTAAAATTTTCTTTCTTTATGAGGTCTTTGGCTTTGGTTTCAGAACAATAATTGGTCTCATTGAATGAGTTAGATAGACAGTGTTCACTCCTCTTCAATTTTTTGGAATAGTTTGAGGGAGATTGGTGTTAGTTCTTTAAATGGTAGGTATAGGCATGCCTGGGTGGCTTGGTCAGTTAAGTGGCTGACTCTTGGCTTTGGCTCAGGTCATGATCTCAGGGTCCTGGGATCAAGCCCTCCATTGGTGGGGAGTCTGCTTGGGGATTCTCTCCCTTCCTCCCCCTCTGCCCTACCCTCTGCTCTCTCTCTCTAAAATAAATAAATAAATAATAAATCTTTAAAAAAATAATAATTGTTTGGTATAATTCGCTGGTGAATTAATCTGTTCCAGGACTTCTCTTTGTCTGGAAGTTTTTGGCTACTGATTCAATACTATTAGTATTTTAGTTGTATTGCAATTTTCTATTTCTTCTTGAATCAGTTCATGTAATTTGTATGTTTCAATACATTTTTCCATTCTTCTTGGTTATCTAATTTGTCTTTCTTGAGCTTTTTGAGCATCTTTAAGACAATTGTTTTTAAGTCTTTGTATAGGAAGCCTGGCATCTGGACTTCACCATGGATAGTTTCTGTTGATTTATGTTGATCTTTAAGTGGGCCATACTTCTGTTTCTTTGTTTACCTTATGAGTATGTTGTTGTTGTTGAAAACTAGACATTTGACTCTTATTGTGTTGTAATTCTGGGAATCAGATTCTTCCCCTTTCCCAAGATTTGTTTTCTTCTTTTACTTTCTTTCTCCTCTTTCTCTTCTTCTTTCTCTTCTTTCTTCTTTCTTCTTTTTCTCTTTCTCTCTTTCTCTTTCTCTTTCTTTCTTTCTTTCTTTCTTTTCTTTCTTTTTTTCTTTCTTTCTTTCTTTCTTCTTTCTCTCTTTCTTTCTTTCTTTCTTTCTTTCTTTCTTTCTTTCTTCTCTCTTTCTTTCGATTTAGCAAAGGAAATTGGTCTAGCAAAGGAAAATTTAGCAAAGGAAATTCTTTCTTCTTTTTCTCTCTTTCTCTCTTTCTCTTTCTTTCTTTCTTTCTTTCTTTCTGATTTAGCAAAGGAAATTGAAGCAAACATTATATCTACTTTTGCTATTTTTAATTATCAACAAGGAAATGTCATGGTGTGTTTTCTGCAGTGGAGTCTTCAGTTTCCTGGGTAGCAGACTTAGCATTTAAATATCCTGTCACCAGTAGTTCCATGAGTGTGGGTAGCTATGGCAGTTTTTTGGACTGTAGATTTGGCAGTGCATTTGTATTCAAGAGCTCTCGATGTCCCCCATTCTGGGTCACAGAAGAGTGTCAGTTTTCTGAGTGTCTGGAAATCTTATGAGATAGAGATAGCCAGAGTGAAGCTTACTCCTTCAACCTTTCTAATGGTCTCAGTAACCACCTCATTTACTGTATTAAATTCCTTCCCCCTAACCTCCTATGGGATCTGTTCCCTGAAATGGTTGTGTGATTGGTGTATATATGACAAATGAAACAAATAGATGTTATAATCTCTAGAAACAGCACAGAGAAAGAAGTGATTCATGCTATTGAAACAATTCTATTTGAATTATTAACCACACTTTTGAGTGCATCAGATAAATTACTAATGTTGGGCTCTGTTTTTGGAGATTTTGTTTCCAGATAGTGGTGGCATGGATATTTCCTTTATGAACTAGCTTTGTTAGAAACTCGGCCCAATAGGGGGCGCCTGGGTGGCGCAGTTATTAAGCGTCTGCCTTAGGCTCAGGGCGTGATCCCAGCGTTCTGGGATCGGGTTCCTCCGCTGGGAGCCTGCTTCTTCCTCTTCCACTCCCCCTGCTTGTGCTTCCTCTCTCGCTGGCTGTCTCTCTGTCAAATAAATAAAACCTTAAAAAAAAAAAAAGAAACTCGGCCCAATAAGAGAACTTTGCCCTAGATATTGGCAAATTATTTCCATGAACCATCTTTTTATTAGAATAAATTTTGACTTAACAGGAGTAGAGGAACGACTCCCTTGAAGTTACATTAATTCCCCAAAAGAGTTAAGTTATCTATGTTTATCTATGCCAAGAAAGCACAGGACTATACATAGATGTCTCCTGAAATTGCATCTCTTCAGTCCTTAGCACTGTGTCTGGCCACATTTACTGACCAGTAATTGTTAACAAATTTTACTACTATTTCTGTTTGTATTTTCATAAATCAGTGCAAAGAGTCCCTACTTCTCATATTCAGAAGTGACTTGTGTTTTTCACTAATTTACAAATTGGGAAAGAATAATGTAGGCTAATAATGCTCAGAATAATTTCTTTCTAATTTGGTATTGCAAAGCTCACAATTTCTGCCCAAAGGGCTTGGAGTAGAATCTGTATATTATGAGCTATTGTATGTTACTCTGGTGACATAATTAAGTAGAATGGTTGAGCATAATTTTATGAATTTACTGTTTGTTGTTATTTAATGCAGGTTATGTTATATTCCACCCCCAATGTCTTGTCCAATGTGTATCTGTAGGGGTGGTGTTGGTGCTGAATTGAGTATTACTATGATCCTAGGATTCATTTATCATTTTTGTTATACAGAGATTGTTTTGTTATAGTGAAATTTTATCCAAATTCATTATCCATATTCATTTTGATAGCCTTATATTTTGCAGTTTTTTTTCCTCATTTAATCCTCATGGCAACTCTGTAATTTAGTTAAATCAGTTGTCATTATTTTCTCCATTTTACCAATGAAGATAGTAAAAATTATAAGATGAAGCAATTTACACAATATCACACAATTCAATATGATAGAGTTAGACCCTGACCTTCACCTCTTTATTCCTTGCCTAACGCTTTCTGTTATAATTATACTTCCTCCTTGGAGTACCTGACCTGATAAGTTATTGGTCTCCCCTCCCACTCATGAAGAGAAAAGGCAAGGATGTGAAACTGAATAGGTGAGGGTGCCTGGATGGCTCAGTAGGTTAAGCATTGGCCTTCAGCTTGGGTCATGATCTTGGGGTCCTGGGATCGAGCCCCACATCAGGCTCTCTGCTCAATGGGGAGCCTGCTTCTCCCTCTTCCTCTGCCGGCCACTCCCCTACTTATGCTCTTTCTCTCTGTTAAATAAATAAATAAAATCTTTAAAAAAAAAAGAAACTGACTAGATGATACTGTATACCAATGTTTTTCCTGCCTTTCACTTCAGAGGCATAGAGCACCCAGGTATCAGTGTGTTAAGTGTGGTGGGAGAGGGGCTAGAAAGAAAGAAGAGAGTGATAAAAGAAGAAACTGAGTAGAACAAAAAGTGTTGGTGCCTATAAAATGTTGCTATGGTTGATGTCAGAAAAATTACTGTCTGTGTTCCCTTCTGGGATTTTTATGGTTTCAAGTCACATTTAGGTCTTTAATCCATTTGGAATTTATTTTTGTATATGGTGTTAGAAAGTGGTCCAGCTTCATTCTTTTGCATGTAGCTATCCAGTTTTCTCAGCACCATTTATTGAAGAGACTGTCCTCTCCCCATTGTATACTCAATGGCTAATGTGTGTGTGCGTGTATAAAATATTATAATTATATATAATGTATATATTATATATTTATTATATAAATTATATATTACATTATATATTTATAATGTATATTATATGTAATGTATTATATTATATATAATTAAATATCATGAAACCATTAAAAAGGATGAGATCATGCTATTTGTGGCAACATGGATAAACCTAGAGGGTATTATACTAATTGAAATAAATAGGACTGAAAAAGACAAATACCGTATGATTTCACTCATTTCTGGAATCTAAAACAATAAATGATGAAAACAAACAAAAAGCAGAATCAGACCCATAAACACAGAGAACAAACTGGTGATTGTAAGAGGGTGGGGGAAGGGCAGGAAAGATGAAGAGGAGTGGGAGATACAGGCTTCCAGTTATGGAATGAATAAGTCACAGGAGTAAAAAGCACATTTTAGGAAATATAGTCAGTGTCATAATAATAGTGTTGTATGGTGGCAGGTGAGCATAGCACAAGGTATAAGAAGCTGAATCACTGTGTTGTACACCTGAATCTAATGTAACATTGTGTTTCAACTATAAAAAATTTTTTATTTTTTTATTTAAAAGTGATAGGTCTTGGGTGCTTGGGTGGCTCAGTCGGCTAAGCGACTGCCTTCAGCTCAGGTCATGATCCCAAGGTCCTGGGACCAAGTCCCACTTTGGGCTCTCTGCTCAGCAGGGAGTCTGCTTCTACTTGCTCTCCCTCTGTGTTCTTCCTCTCTCTCTCTCTCAAATAAATAAAGAAAATCTTAAAAAAAAAAAGTGATAGGGCCTGAAGAATTTCTTCAACTATATCTGAGTATACTTTAAGTGACAGAGAAAGGAAGAAAAAGTTTATGTGAAACATTATCTTTTCAAATATATATATATATATATATATATACTTATACTTAAATAAATAAATACTTACAAGGTTTGAGGTAATTTTAAGCTGAGGACTTTCCTTCTAAAATAACTTTGTGAAAATTAGAGAAAAAAACTCTCACAGCTAAAATTAACATAGAGTTGATGTCCC
>NW_024427107.1:2430620-2597287 GCF_017311325.1 Ursus maritimus
TCCAATATTTATTCAATATGAAGGCATTAAATATATCAAGCCATAAAATGAAGTCTTTTCTCAGCACACCCATGGTGTAATCTGAACTTTTAAATATGCCTCCTTACCTGCTTGTTTCTCTTTGGTTTATACACAACCTTTTTCTTTAGGTATCATAAGTGTTTGGCTCAATCAATGAAGTTCAACAAATGCTTATTGAAATTATACCATTACTCAAAAAAAAAAAAAGGAAAAGGTCTGTAGAGTAAAAAAGACCATCTTAGACTAAGTATTTGTCAACCTTTTACATATATATCTTTTAGTATACAGATACATGTATATAAATACGTGGCATATATGTTATATGTGATATATATTATTCCTTTTACTTTTCAGTTTTTAAATTTTATATTTAAAATTCACCAGAAAAGTTATTTTGTTTATGTTCTCACTGGTGTTACTTGTATGGTATATATATATATGCTTTTCTATTATGATTTCTTGCTTTTTTCAGTCATTTCTTACTTTATTCAGGTCTTCCAGATCTATTATTTCCCTCTTTGTTATACATATCTCACTGAATACCTTCATATTCTTGTGCATATTTTCAGTTCTACATTATAAGTGGAGGTATTTGAGTTGACATACTGGTTTGAGATAAGAGCAAGTTTATAGCCCCTCAGGCAGGATTTTAAAGAATGACATGAATTCAAGAGTTTACCCTGGTCTACGGACTACTCCAAGTAGAATTAAGCAGACCATGGCCACTGATTGAGGATCACTCAGGGCACAAAATGCTCTATTTCCACATGTGTTCAGGCTTGCTTGGTCTATATTTAGAAAAATCTATACAAGGAGAGCACATTAAAATGGGGGTAGGCTGTGTAATCCCAATAACTGAAATCACTAGATGCATATATCCCTGCCCTGCCCCCCAGGTGTCTGTCTGGGGACCTGCTGCGTCAGCACACCCTCTCCTCCAGACAATGCTGAAAACACACTGACACACATTTCGTACAATTTTCTTTTCTGTTTATTTTCTTTCTTGTGTATGTGCCCATGCTATTATCCTTCAACAGAAAAGCAGAATGTCATAAGACCTCTCTTTCTTAGACATCTTTAAATCCTGCCTCCCTGAGATTAACCATGTTTATGAATCATAAATTGATTCATAAAATCATAAACATAGACATGATTTTATCTCCCAGTAGATTTATATTCAACCTATGAAATTGGTCTGCCCAAAAACTTGTTTCCATACTTTTATTAATTTTGGCTAAATGGTTGCAAGTCCAAAGGCAGTGAGAGATTAGCTCTCTCATACATAGAGTAGAAATAAATCACAAAAGCACGTGGCAATCCTCCATTATCTATTCAACCAGACTGCCCTTGTTGTGTTGACAAACAAAGGTAGCTCTTGCATATGCATTTGCTTTTACAAAAGTATTTTTAAAAACTAATTTGAAAATTCTAATGATTCTTTCCATAGCTTATTTATGCTTTATTCCACAGGTTAGGAAATTGTAAATAAATTTTGAAAATGCTTTGGTGATTGAAAATGCATTACTGAGAGAACACTAATTAGTAGAATTGCTATAGATTGTTTTTCCAAAGTGAGCACTTGACAACTGCCTGTTATCTGTACTCTATCAGCTGGCTTCTGAGAATATAGTGTACTATATGGAGTCACAGTTCAGGTACTGCAGTGAAATTACATAAAATTGGATAACCAAAAGCTATCATTTTGGTTCTAAGACTGATTTACTATAATGCAGAGATTAAGATTTTGAAGCGAGATAAAATAGATTTCTACAGAGAACTTTCCAGTCCAACCCCTCCCCATACACACAACTCATATCACATATTCCTTATAAAACCTCTTGTCTTTTGAATATAACATGTTAGAGGTCTAGGCTTTGAAAATACAGAAATTAATGAACAAAGTCTTTATAAGAGCAGATAAGAAGACAGAAAAAAACAAGGAATCACATGTAGTATAATTTCATGTCCAAGAGGCTCTGAAAAAACTGAAGTTACAAAGGACTGGAGGATGACCATCATGGTGTGGTGGTAGCTATAGTTTGAGAGCGATTAGAGCAGAACTCTGAAGAAGTGGTTAGTCAGGAGAGACTCAAATGTGTGTGGGTGTGATTCATATGGGTATCTGGAGAAAAGGATTTCCTAGACATCACAAATGCGAAGGACCTAAGGCAAATATGAGTTTGGTGTGCTTGACATGCAGGAAGGAAACCAATTTAGCTGCAGTGACAGTGAAAGAGCAGTGGGGAGACAGAGCTTAATCCTCAAAGGGCTTCCTGGCCACAGAAAGATGTTTGAATTGTATTGTAAATGTGGTAGGATAGTGTTAAAGATTTCAAAAAAGGGAAAGTAATTTCCTGATTTACTTCAAAAGATAAATTTGACAAGATAGCAACTTATCAGTGTGAAATTTTTCCTAATTTTAAAGAGTAGCTCTGTGCTCTGTGCAGAACAGAGAGTGGGGAATATGCAGGGATGCTGTCAGAGATTGGGTGGCAAGCAATTTGGGTAACAGAACAATAAATAGTTGTCTATTTAGTAGGGGACATGGATGTAGTAAGAAGTGGTCAAATTTGGGGTATATTCCGAGGGTAGGACTTAGCAACCCTAAACTTTATAGGGTGTGATAAATTAGAACTACCAAATACCTTTTATCTATTTTTGAGAAGCTTGATGACTAGTAGTGACATTTACCAAAATGAGGAAGATAAGAAGAGTGGCTTCGGGGTGGATAGGGACACGGGAAAAGAAAAAGGAGTGTGAAAGCAGGGTATTTATTTATTTATTATTTATTTATTTATTTATTTATTTATTTATTTATTTATTTATAAGAGTGAGAGAGTTGGATGGAGGGGCAGGGGGAGAGAAACTCAAGCAGACTCCCCACTGAGCACAGAGCCCATTGGGGGGCTCTATCCCACAACCTACGAGATCATGACCTGAGCCAAAATCATGAGTCTGATACCTAATCAACTGAGCCACCCAGGTGCCCCAGCAAGGTTCTAATTTCATTGGATCAGGATTGGGTCATTTCTTAGATTTCCAAGTGGATACTGTGAATAGATAAGTAAATTATACTGTTCTGATGTCCTGGTGAGAAGTTCAATTAAAGAACTTGGGCACTGTTGTATCATACCTATATTAGTATATACATGACCTTAGAAGCTATAGAAGTGGATAAATTTATGTAAAGATTGGATGTAGATTTCAAAAAAGAGTTCTGAAAATCCAGTTATGGAACGCTGTGTATGTCAATATTTAAAGGTTAGAAATGGGAAGATCCAGCAAAGAAGATGAAAAACAAAAACAGTAAGGTAAGAAAGAAAAACATAAGATTGCAATGTTTTGGAGGGCAAGTATAAAAAGTGTTCAGAGAATGCAGAGTGGTCAAGTAGTCACTGCTTCTGAGAGGTTGTTAATTTAGCACTAAAAATTGGCATCAGTTTTGACTATGTGAGACCACTGAAAAGTTTGGCAGATACTGTTTCAGTGAAGAACTGGTGACAGTAGTCTGACTGAAATGAGCTCAAGAAAGAATAGGAATTTTTGCAGTGGTTACGAGGTAAAAGACACAATAGACCTTTTCTCTTTACATTATCAGTAAGACAAATTCAGACAAAATTGAAAGAATACTTTTGTGTTAGTCTGTGATGATTATATTTTCAATAGGCAATACTTTTTCCAAGTGAGTTGCTGACCTTTAGAGAAAAGAATGGTGTTCTGGCACTGGATGAAGGGGAAACTTGCAAGCAATGGTATAAGAATGGGAAATGTCTCTTTCCCTTCCTTGTACCATTTTCTAGCACTAGAAATTACGTGTAGAGGTGCAAGGATTATGAGTTAGAGTGAAGAGTTACCTCGTAAGAATTGCCTCGTAAGAGGTCAAGTATGGAAGACACTAGAGATGTTTTTGTGTGGATGAAACAAGTAGAGGTATTCAACTCACTCGTAGCCTGTGGGTGATTTTTAGTGAAGGAACTGTCTTTCTTGACATGTTTTTCCTTATTTTACCCAATCAAATCCATTTGCCTACTGCTTCCTCTTTTATCTCCTCAGTTTTCAAACCAATGCACAGTATGCCACTAAGCATTTAGTACTGATGTGCTGTGTGGAGGCTGAGACCACGGCCGCTGTCTTCTAACTCAAATAGTAAGTAATGACGAAAGCTAATTTCACTGAAAGGTAACACGTCAGTAATTGAATGTCATACTTATGGTAGAATTCAGTGTAAGCATTACTAGTTACTGACTTACAAAGTTCATTTCTGCATATATATAATATATGTATTATATAATGTTATATATAAATGTATTATATATAATTTTATAATTATATATTATGTATGTATAGTATAAAATATTTGATTAAATATTTTTATATAATATGTAAAAATTATATACAAAATATATTATTATACATATTATGTTATCATATACATATTGGAAACCATGAGCATATATATTTTGTATACAATTTCATTGCCTGCATCCAGATATTGAGAAACAGTACAGAAGGATGAGAGTTTTCTCATGAAACACTCATCTATGATTAAAGTCTAAGTTGTGTGAAATTAATGGTTTAGAATTTCTTCAAATTCAGAAATTTATTGAGGACTTTTTGCATGCCAGGCACTGTGCATTCACAACTCCATTTGAAGAACTCACAATCTAGTCTGGGATAAGTTATTTAAACTAAATATTTCAGTATCACTCACTAATATTTGTTTCAGAATTAAAGGAAAACAAGTCTAATCCAGGCTTCAGGGTTGTTGAGGAGTCATTCAATAGGCCGTGATAGCCAAACCAAATCCTTAAAAGATGAATGACCATTAGCGTCATCCTGGACATTTGATATGCTTACAAGAAGGAAGGGAGGAAGGGATTCCTGTTGGAAATTAGAGCATGAAAAACGTCTTGGATCAGCTTTGATCATTTTATTTCCTAATTCCTTGGATGGCTCACTCTTGACATGACAAAATGAAGTTGAGCTCTTTAGCTCAGCATCCAATGTCCTATACTTTTGGGTGGCAGCTTATTTTTCTAAATTCTTCCACAAAGATATGTATAATCAAATTTACTTCCACTTGTAAGCTTTGTCTTTTCCTGTTCTTTGTGATTTTGCTTATCAGTAAATGAGTAAGGAACAATTTTGTCTTTGTTACTATATGTCTCCTTTCCACTAATCTTTAAAGTAAAGTGAGTCCCCAAACAACCAGAAGGACTCAGCCCACTGTTGTGTTTTTTATAAGCTTTACCCTTTGGCTGGATTACCTGGTTCCACACCCACCTCCACTGTTGTGCCACCACAGCTAAATTACTTGACCTCTCTGGCCTCAGGTTCCTAATTTATACAATAGAAATAATAAAATCTCTATCTCAAAGGGATTTTTTGAAGAATATATTAATTTTATTTTGAAAATTAAGTATGCTAGTAGGCATTGAATAAAATACATCAGAATTTCTATGAACGTTTGCAGCCATAATCTTCTCCCCTAACAGCTCTCAAATAGTTACTTCCACATAATAAGAAATAAGGTGTGACAGTTTATGTGTGCTAGATCAAGCTAGGTAGCTGACTTAGGAAGACTGGACAGTGCTTAAAGTCAGATAAACCTAGGTACATATCCAAGCTCTACCATTAACTGATTGTATGACCTTGGGTGTTATCATTAAACCTCGATGATTCAAAGTTGTTATCAAATTAAATGAATTTTTATAATGCTTT
The DNA here is from genome assembly GCF_017311325.1 of Ursus maritimus. Taxonomy (NCBI): domain Eukaryota; kingdom Metazoa; phylum Chordata; class Mammalia; order Carnivora; family Ursidae; genus Ursus; species Ursus maritimus. Next base: position 2,436,363 of record NW_024427107.1, read on the forward strand.
TGCCATTGTGATTCACAAATAATGGACACTTAATAAATAACCTTATTATGTCTTAATTGTATCACTAATAATAGTAGTAATAATTATTGTTAAATGATATAAACTAAAAGATAATTTGCATGTGAGGTTATAAGACACCCTTATATTTTAAGGTTTGAACATCAGCTTTAGGAGCTGAACTTTGAGAATTATTTTACCTCTCTGAGTATCAATTTTCTCTTCCTTGTCAGACTGTATATTCATGTTTCAACTATGTTTGAACATAGCCTTTTAATATGATTTCCCTTACTGTAGGAATTGGAAAGCCAAACACAAGATTTTACCAGATTGCCTAGTGGCTGGGATTCCAGATGCATTTTGGATCCAGTCAGTCAGATGCTGGTGGGAGAACTGGAGAATGTAAGCAAGGCACAGGCTTCGATGTTGCTCGCCATGCATGTCCTCTGTGCTGGCAACCATTTGGGCAGACAGGCATTGGGCTTTCCTGCAGAAGTGTTCTGTCACAGCCATCTCAAGTGCTGAAAGCAAGACATTTGCTATTCATTTCATGATGGTACTTACAAATAAACAAGGCATCATAGCTCTTCTTGGTCAGCAGCTCATGTGAGAAACTATAAAAGCAGATTACTAGCTTACATTTGAGGTGGTGTTTTCTTGGAGCTGAGGTTTCAGAGGCATATTCTCAGTTCCCTACATCTTGAGTGTCACAGGTTTACCATTTTCCTTGGCAGCGTGTTCTAAAGCATTATTTTGAAATCATTTTTGGAGGTAAAGCATAGAACAGTTTTTTTGAGTCCCACCAAAATTGTGTTTACTCTTCTTCTCTCCTTTCAGCTTAAGGCAGGTAGAATGTTTTAGGTTATTTGCACAAGAATCCTGTGGTGATAGTGATGGTGCTGGTGGTGGTTTTGAACACGATGACTGGCCTTCTAAGCTATTCTTTTTTTTTTTTTTAGTACAACATTAATGAAGAAGAGGAAGATCAAAGCTGCTGCTTATTACACAGACAAAACATTCTTAGATCTTTGTATTAGGGAATGTTCAGGACATAGTTATTAGTCTACTTTGTTGAAAGGGCATTTTAAATTAAATGAATGAGTGCTAAGTGTAATAGAAAAAAGACTTCAGATAACTTTGATTTTGAATAAGCATATAAGAAAGGAGCATCATACAGGTCTGTTGAAGGACATTAGTGCTGGTTATTCATTTGCGTCCACAGAGCTCTGATGGTTTACAAACTGCTTCAGATGTTACAGACAGCATTCTGAAGGAAAGTCAAAGGTCTAGCACATTTTCTGTTATGTCTTTGCACTTGTATAAATTAAAGCTACCAAAATGCCTTTCATTTCTTTTTAATTTAAATTTGGTCAAAAGATGTACTCTAGCTGCAATTTTGTATAGTTCTATATCAAATCATATTTTCCAGGGAAATTACTATAAAACCCTAAAAATAGAAGTTTATAATAGAAAGTGCCAGTTTAATTCATGAAAACCCACGGAAGCACAATAATGTGAATTTCTTCAGTGAATTACACTCAGTGTATGGCAGATAAAAGTCTGCATAAAGGAAAGAAGTACTAAGGGAATGCATTGATTCTGGAAAAACCAACACACTGCTCCTATCACTTTCTGGCTACAGTAAAAATTATTTCGAGGGTTTTTATTAAATTGCATGTATTGTTCATAATTGTTGTTGTGGCTGAGAAAATAAAGACTGGTGAATGTCCAAAAATAAAGCAACCTAGACTATAGTTAAGTTGACAAAATCTATGGTATAATTGGATAGAGAACAGAACCTATTTTAAGGTCAAGCCTTCCAGTTTGAGATCAAAATTCCCTTTCTAGGTAAGTGTTTTTATTTATTTAAATATTTAAAATATCAGTTTCCATGAGTTCTCAGAAATAGGCAAATAATTTGTAGTTCCAATTTTTTTTTTTTTGTATAACATAAAAGCACAAAATTTGAATGTAGAAAATAAAGGAGCAGGTAGGGTTTTTTTTTTTTTTTGGCTTAAGATTCTTCTTGTAATCTTGAAAATGGATGTTTAAAACAGTATTTATTTAAATGGATGATGTTTCTTTGTTTAAGTGTAAATGAAATTAGTTTCACTCTTAGGGCAAGAGAAAGGTTAACACAAATAGCAGAAAATATTGAATAGCACATTAACTCTAATTCTAATTGGATCAACTGGCTTGTTTCAATGTTAACTTTATAGTCAATGTTATTATTTTCCTGTGTCAGTGAAACATTTATTTTGCATCCATGTTTTTGCTAGAGAATGTTAATCTGGGTGATGTTCTGACCTGACTTATTACATTGTAACTTATTTAATTGGACCGAGTCTTTCTTATGTCACTTTTAGTGCCTGTGCTTAGTGGGTGATAGATGCCTGTTCAGCTGAGTACATGGATTTGCGATGTTGTAAACATTTAGCTGTATTACATGTTTTCTATCTTATTTAATTTAACTTTTTTTATTATTTTCATCAACATTCTTATTCTCTTCATTTCTTTTTTTTGTTTTAGAATATCTCCATCCATCTTGCACCCACTTCTCAATCCTTTTGAGGGATTTTTGAGCAATTTTAATTAACCATATTTAATATGGTGCCTATAGAAATAAGACAATGGTCTGTCTAAAAGTACACAGTGCCGTAAACATTTATTTTAAAACATGGAAGCTCAAGTATGAAGCTCAGATCATATTATTGTAGGGACTGAGGCCAGGTACCATAGCCACGGTAGGATAAGTGGAGGCCAGGAACTTCCTCCACATGGAGATCACCTATAAACAATATTAGAAAATGAACAAGAGAGGATCTGGGTATGACACCTCCGTCTTCCAGGGTCACTTCAAATGGACCCCTTTTTGGCTTTCCACAAATTAATTCGCAAATCCTTTTCAGATTGTTTAATGAGATTACCTTATGTTATTTGTCTGGTCTCATCTTATAGCATCTGTCATATATTTATATTTATTATTATAATATTTATAAATTTCCCTTTCACATAGCTACTCATCTTATTATCTTATTATCTCCTTACAGAAGGATTATATACTTCTTCCCTTCAGAATGCAGATGTACCCATATAATTTGGATATGGTTCAATAAAATGTGATTAGAAATAATGTATATTACTCCCAGAAAAAGGCATTAAGACCCCAAATTGTGGTTCGCCATATTGCCTTTTTCTGTGTATGGTAGGCCATATAATGTCCCCAAATATGTTTCTTCTACTCTGTTTACTCTTATGGTCCCTGACATTGTTATATTCTGATCAGCAGTAGCTTGTCAGTTTATGTTTTGGACACATATGAAGAAGAAGGTCCTGTACAGATTAACGTAATTCCTAACTGCATTTTTCCTTGCTTGCATAATCTTCTCTTATGGAGCAGAGCCAACGGAGTAGCATGAGTGTTGCACATTTTATTGTTTGTCCTATGTTAAAATATTCCTATTGAACTTTTATCAAATAGTGTAGATACTTGAATTTACAAAAATCTTTTCGTTTTCATAACTCATGGAATTATTTTCCTTTTGATGGTAAACCTTGAGAGCACTTCTCAAGACAAGATAGCCAACATATGATAAAATATAATTGGCCTTTCATACATGTAAGTTTATTGAATTGAATAAGTCCATACCTTATACGCCAGGATGAAATTTCTATTATCATTCCAAAAAAGATACGATATCAAAGACTCAATAAAAATATCACTCTATGCAACAACAAAGAAATTGTAATATCCTCCTCCTTGTAAAAAAGATGTACTATATTCCTCTGTTTACTTTTTTACATGCTCGTGTAAACAAGAAAAAGCAAATCATATACATTAATTACCATAGCTTCTGTAAATATTTATATAGGAATGTGTTTATCAAAGATATTTGCTATTTTATGTGACCTTTTAAAAAAAAACCCTGTAGTTTGGATTTACAATTTTGTTTTAAAACATATCCATTTTTCTAAAGCTTTAAATGCTAGGGTCACATTTCTAAAACAGTCATTGTTTTGTTTTTAATGAAAATTTTGCGTTCTCTGTATGGGCATTCACGTGGATACACTTACATATACATGCATTCAGGTAAAAACGAATATTGTAATTAACTCCTCTGAAAATCTAAATGTAAATTTCACTGTAAATATATATTTGGAAGCATATGGAAGTTTTTTTTTCTTCTCTTGTTTTGTTTTCTTTCAAAACATTGACCTTGATAATTTATAACCACCAAAACCAGTAATTGGAGGAAATAGAAAAGGCCTCTGAGCTAATAGACTTATGAATACATGCTGTTGGAAACAGAATTCTCAAAAAAGTAACACCAGAAAAAAGCCCGAAGGTAGAATGAAAAGTGATAGTACTGATAAATGGAAAATATCATTTACTTGGTCTCAGCAAAGTTAAAATACGTCCTTCTTAGCAAGTTTGAGATATATTCCTGCCCAAATTTCTCACAGAGTTTTCTAATGAGAAAATAGTGACTTGGAATGAAATCTTATTGGAAGAAACTCAATTTTATATACCAGAGGAACAAAATAAACTAGTACCAACATGATTAATTAGTTAATTTTAGCAGAACTGTAGCATTCAGATACTTACCTTCTTCAACTCCATGATTTTTTGCCTTAATGTGTTATAGAATAAGGATGAGGTGAAATTGGATGAACTACCCAGAGGTGATTGAACATTCTTTGACAGCTGTTACGTCTCAATAAACTTAATTGCATGTCCACTATACCCTATAAAAACATGAGACATACCATCTCCTTGCGTCATGGAAAGGTGAAAAGCTCAAATGCATGATTGTTTACATTTTTGCCATTAATAGATAAGGAAAACATAATGATACCCTCATTATGTGTATGATTCATAGTGGTTTTTAAAATTTTTCACTCTAGAAACACAGTTAATTTTTCCCACAGACAACAATTATTTTCCTTGTATTTAAATCTCTATAAACAAGTTCATTTTGGGACTTGTACAAGCCAGGGGTAGAGAAACATTTCCGTTAGTATAATAAAGTGTGTGTGGCATGCTGTAGGTGCATACAGACTTGTCAGGGTAAAACTTTTTGAGCTGGTTGTGGAATAGGGAATAATTGACTCAGAAATTAATTTTTTTAAATGTCCAAATTCAGCCCCTGACATGAGAACATCTTTTATTCAAATGATGACATGAAAAGTAAGATTCTCACTGGATTCAACAATTGTTTTATAACTGGAATGTTTAATCCATTAATATTGAATCTAATTATTAACCTGTTGGTTTTGATGAATATGTTTTCATTATGGGCTTTTTGTTGGTACTCTGTTTTTTTCTTCCCTTCGTGTGGATTGGAAAGGGAAGTCATGATCTTATGACCTCCAATAAAGTTTTGCTTCCAATAAAACCAACAGAAAACAGAATAGCCAAATAATCACTGGAAATCTGAGAGGGAACGATTTCATTCTTTATCAACCTGTCTGCCTCTTCAAAAAGATAGCAGTGCAAGATAATAGGATCTCCTCCTCCAAAGTGGAAAACCGTGTCATCTTTCACTTCCACCCACCCCAATATATATTCTGAGTTGCTAGAATGGAAACTGTGGTTCACACTGGGCTTGGGGGTGGGGGGAGAGGGATTTTAGATTTCATATGAGTAAGTGTTGAAATGAATAAGTCTGAATTTTAAATCAAATTAAAATGCCTTTTAAAAAATTATTTTGAAAAAATTCAAATGTACATAAATAATTTGAGAACATTGTAATACAACCACATTGCTGCTCATCTTCAATAATTATCAACATGTGGGTAATTTTATTTCATATACAAACCTGACCTCCCAATTATTTTCTCTCTTTCTGAATGTTTTAACACAATTCTAAGACTTCAATTTAATCTACAAATCTTCAGGACATATCTCTATGAGATAACAACACTTTTAAAAGACAAAACAATAATATACCTAAAAATTAAATAATAATTCCTTAATATTATCTGATATCCAGTTCATCTTCAAAATTTCTCAACCAAACCATAAATAACTTTTTATCAAGGTTCTTTTTGTTTGTTTGTTTGTTTTTGTGTTTTTTTTAAGCAGGGTAAAAATAAGATTACTATGTTGCATTTGGTCTGTATGTCTCTTAAATTTCTATTAAACCATACAGTTCCAAATACTCCCTTCTTTGTTTCTATTTATTTTTTAGGTAAATTGGGCATTGGTCTCTGTCTTGAGAATTTAGCACATTTTTCAATGTATGATGCTCCCTCTGTGGAATCTTTTAGCAGGTTTCTGTTGGTTCATAAGCTCCTCAGGAGCTTCCTGGATGTGATCTGAAACTGGCCTCCTTATATACAGAGAGCAAGGAGAGACAGAAGAAAGAGGCAAGGCACGCTAGCTGGGTAGGTGGCAGGTTTAATAAGCAAGGGAACTTATATACAAGACTTGTCTTGGGGGCCAACAAGGCAAGTGGATCACACAAGAATCATAAAAGTTTATATAATAGAGGACTTAACTGAGCTCTGTGATGCATATCGGCCAGATGATCTCAGCACCATATCACCATCTTAAGGCTGTGTCCTTGGAGCAGCCTCTGGGGGTGGGGAAGGCAAGCAGAACACACATTCCTAGGACAGGGAAGGGGTTGAGGAACCTCTAATTGACCTATCTAGCTCCCAAGTCAAACAGTGGTCATGCCCCTTGATGACTTCTCCCCACACTCCACCCCTCAGTGACCTGCTCTTACACTTTCATATGCACCCCTCCCCCCAACCTTCTGCAGTGTGTCCTGAGCCCAAACAGGGGTTTCATGAGCAAAGAGGTGGCTCCTTTGGCTACTATCTAGCTGCATTGGAGGCAGATGCTACAACAAGAGAAAACACAGATTAAGACAAGTGATTTTCAAAATCATTCACAACTTTTTCTATCAAGAGCCCCATGATCTGAACCACTGCTTTATTAAGTCTCGTATACTGTGGGTCAGATTACTCAGGGCATTCACTTGTGCCTCATGTGATTTAATAAAGGTGATACATTAGCAGACTTATGGATATGAACACACAGCATTCTGTTTAGATAACAGCATAGGTGTCTCCTTGTGAAGCAGTTATAACGTCCAAGGCTATCCTATTTTGGAGGACAGCTTTCCTCATCAGAAACATTTCAGTGTTCAGTAAGGACAGGTTTTGTTGGCCCTCCTTCAAGGCTTGTTGAGTGAATTTAGTAAAGGTTTCTATGTGTTCCATAATGTCCTCAAGGCCAATGGAGGAAACAAAGATGGCGGCCAAATGATAATATCAGTGAAAGACAGAACACGTCAAACTGGCCTTGAGGAAAAGAGGATTGGCAGCCATTATTACAATAGGGCAGATTCTTCCCTGTGTTCAGGGAATGCCCAGGGGGTAACAGCCCAATCACCCAGGTAGAAGCTATGACCAAAGAATTGTATTCCACAACCATTGGTCTTCCTTTGGTGCTACCCAATAAATATGTGGGCAGTGTGACCAGTCAGTGTCAAATCAGTCCCTACCCCTTAACATGACAGAAGGACTACACAGCTTCAGTAGTATCCATCCCATTTTGGGCTGAGTACTAGCCCTACTTTGTTCTTTAATGTACTGCATTAAGATCTTCCAATCCATTCTTTGGAGTGGTGAGCTCCACCATGGCAATCCTGATGAGCTACTGAGGGGCAGCTGCTCACATACCCAACAGTTGGATTGATTTCTTTGTTGGGCATACTAGTTGCCCACTGTAAAAACACATTTCTGTCAGGTGCTCATTCCATGGCCAGATACCACAGGCACAGCAGAAGTCTAAGGTTGGAATGATGGATAGTAGAAACTTTTGTATGGGAAGGTCTTTTTCTCCTATAAGAATCACTTTTGTGGCCTGATATTTTAGATGTTAACGTGGCTGCAGCTTTAAGAATTTGACAAGGTTGTGCATACCAAACATGTTGGTTAGAAGAGGCAACACTCTCAGGCTTGAGGATATGGACTGGGGAAGGGATACGCTAAACAAAAACCCTCACCTTCTCTCTTTCCATGGCTTTTGTTCCATTCCATGCATTAGTGTGTTTCCAGCTTATAGTAAGACATTAGGATCCCAGCAGAGAAGTGTGTAGTTCTCCTTCACCCAAAGGTACAAAGCAACTCGCCCATACTGGCATGATAACCCACTGCAAATTCTAGTAGATAACTCCTTTCCCAAGTGTGATGAGGCTTGGTGTTCTCAGCAGCATAGCACATTGATCCACAGTGAGAGGGCAATTGTTGTTTCTTGTGACTTCCATACCTTAATAATATTGAGTGCCTTGGCAGGATTCCCTAGTTCAGCACATGGGACCACAGGCCCTACTGGTTGGCCATTCAAATGCTTTAAAGCCTGAGACAGTACTTTAGTTTACATAGCCAAAGTGGTTTTACCTTTTAACAATTTAATTGGCTGCCTTAATATTCAATTTTTCCTTTTTACCAACCCTGCTGCTAGTGGAGATGGCACCTACATGACATTTCATGATTTTTGTTCAAACTTGCATATCATGACCTTTGAAATGTGACCCTTGATTACTGTCCACTCAGCAAGGATATCCATACATGGTGCTCAGATTCTCTAATTCCCTAATGGTAGCACTTTGTTTAGGCCAGATCAGTGCCCACATGAACCAAAGCAAATTTTAGAACACTCACTCAGAGGGAAGGGGCCAATATAATCAATTTGCTAATCCCTCACAAGCTGGGAACTCCAGTAGATTGCCTCAGATTCCTTTGGCAACACCTTGGGCATTGTTTAGAACACACAGGATATGTTGTTACCCCATTAACCAAGTCATTATATTTCAAGGGCAAATCATCATTCTTGTAATATACTATCTCATCCGGGCTCTGTGGCCACTCTTCTATGCATTCAATCTGCTGTATTTATTGAAGAATCAGTTGTTAGGGCTCCTGCCTGAACTAGGACATCACCTTCCTGATTGCTAGAAGGTGTCGTGAACTGGGACATGAAAGACAGTGAAGACAGCCTGAGGTTCTTGCAGATAGACCCAAATGTCTTTCCACATATCCTGACACAACAAGGGCTAATTCATGAACATCCACTCCTTGGCTTCCCATTATCCAAGCCATAAGATTAATCTGTTAAGAATGGCTCAGCTGTCAGTTCAAAGGGTTAATTTTCTAGGACTCATGAGTGATCACCAGCCAGACAGCTTTGAGCTCAGTCTACTAGCTGCTGTGGTTTGTTCCTGTTTCCATCCATATGATGTCATTATTGCACTGAATAGTGACCACAGTCCTCTACTGGACCCATCTATATACCAGGCATCAGCAGGAATTTCCCTGTTCCCTCTCTGTAGGCTGCAAAGGATACCACAGAAACAAGGGTGGGGGCATCTTGGAGGATCTACATACCCTTCAGAGCCTAAAAGCACCCACATTTCTGGAGACAGTGGGCTGGTGGAAAGAGTGCTCCTTAGCTGTAACTAGGCATGCCTCTTAGTCAGTGGCTGTTTAAGCCATAGCAGAAGTGGATCACTGGAACATTTTTTCAACCCACCTCTTGACAGGCAGGGAAGGGCTGGTCCCAACATGCTATTCCTTAGTGAGGGGCTCCACCTGGAGGAATGCTGTATACACTGTAGGAGCTGTTCTATGGGGACATAATAGGTTCTGTCCCCTTCCAGAGCTGAGACCAAAAGCCTAGGGATAATCTCCTTCTCTTGTTTCTGCCACATGGCAAGCCCATAACGTCTGGAGTCAAAGACACCTCTAACTCAAATGACAGTCCTGTGTGTGGGATGCCCAGAATTTTAACCTGCTTGTTGCATAACTCATTCCCACATGTGCCCTTTCTTTACCAGATGATATAAGACATTAAGGCACTGTACCAAATGGGAAATAAAAGTCCTCCCAACCCCCAAATCCTGTAAAGTCTTGTATCTTTTTCACATTCTTAAGGGCTAGGTAGTCTTACACCCTATCAGTCATAGCTTCTGGGACAACACAAATCTTACCTTACCAGACAACTCCCCAAAACTTTATGATGATGCCTAGTCCTTGAATTTTTTGTGGGTTTATTGCCCATGCTCTCCCTTGCCAATGTTCCAGCAAAGCTTGCAGGCTGTCCTGCAGCAGAGACAAGTTTTCACACATTAACATTATATATCATCCCCTGATATATGGTGGGGCTGTGCAGGTAACCTTAAGGGAGCACTTGAAAGTCTATTGTTGCCCTTCCCACATGAAGCTAAATCGATCTCGTGACTCAGTGGCCAGGGATATACTGAGAAAAGCATTTGCTAAATTTGGCCTGGCATGGTACACTACTAGGACCATGATCAAGGTATCTAAGATCGTGGCAATGCTGGGCCCAGCTGCATGGATGGCAGCACTACCTGCTTCCACCCATGGTAGGCAACTGTCATCATGAGCTATTGGGCTTTTTTACTGGTCATATTGGGCTGTTGAAAGCATTAGGGGAAGGGCATACAACACCCACTCAGTGTAGCTCTTGGACGGTTTCTCCTATTTCCTTACACCGCTTGCTCAATTTATACTATTTGGTGGTTACTATTCTTCATGGGGGTGGTAGACTTACCAGTTCCCCTAAGCACTGGTTTGATTATTCTAATCCAGAAGCAGAATTCAGCAACAGAGATTTGTACTTTGACCTTGCAGGAGATCAATGCCCTGTATGTTCTCTGGTATTGGACAGATAAATATCTCATATTCAGAGGGGAAAATGCCCAATTTCCAGTGTCAAAAACACCCTCCTGGACATAACTGTTTGCCCTCTGTAACTGTCAGTGGCACTAAGGGGACAGGAAACTTCTGAGGGTTACCATGTACATCCAGCTTCAGTGTCCTCCAGGCTGTTACCTGCTGTTTATTTCTGGGGGACCAGCCAATAGTAAGTTCAACATGGGATCTCCAACTGCCTCCAGTGGCTCTCATCTGGAGGCAATCTTGGCCTGCATCCTATACCCAGGTGTGGGAAGCACCCACCCCAAATAGGATCATATCCCTGAGGCCTCTGCTGGAAAAGGTGGGGACATCAAGGATGGTAGGGGCAGATAAGGCAGGTCTGAACTGTTGTTTAGGCTTCAAGACTTTCCACAAGCAGACCAACACAATATTGGGTTGTTAGTCTGTCTGTTCACATTTGCTTCTGGGTTACTTTTAGTGGATCTTTTATAGCCAATTGGGATAGGCTTTTTGGCTTCTTGAGTTCCCTCTCTGTCTGGGGTCTTTCCCACAGCCCGTACTCATTCCTGGGATTTGTCAGTTTCCTCCAGATCAATAATAGACTGTCCAACATCATATGTCTTTTTCCATGACTGGGCTCAACATAGAGATCAACGTCCAATACCAATTGCTGGAGGCAAACTGGAGTATCTTGGTTTTTATTCCTTGGTTTGAATGTGACCAATGCATTCAAAGACAGAAGAATAGATGTCCTGTCTCATTCCCATCTCCCTAAGAATTTGTTGTACCTCCTTTATAGATTTCCAGGGTCCCATATGTCCAAGGAGATCCCCTCATTGGGTCAAGACTCCCTGCAGGGCAGAATGATCCTATTTATAAGGGAGTGAATGCCTTGAACCCCCAGGCACCAGACAGGTGCTGCTGGAGGGCAGTATGTGTAGTGATATTGCTTATTTTCTCTGCTTTCCACCTAGTCAGAGAAATGTCATTGCACCCCCACCCCCAATCCCATAACCACACTAACCATGCCTGGATACTTTCTCTGACCTTTTGGTTAGAACTTGATGTGTATGTCAATAAGTTCAACAGGCATATATTCTCACCATGAATGATTCCTGAACTGGGGGTTACCCAACTGGCTAGGGTTGTTGCTGTGCTTTCTGCTTTCCTTCGTAATAAGCATCAGACAACATGGGTGCTTCATCCATTTCACTGTCAATCACCATAACAGCTTCCTCTTTGCTGTCCTCATTTTTCCAGGAACTCCACTGGTTAGCATCCCAATCAGGTTTTGTTACAAGCACTCAGACTTTAATCTGAGGCAGCTTGTGCCCTCAGCTTTGTAAAATGGCACCTTAAAGTCTTCACCTCTCCCAGCTTGTTTGTTAGCCCCAAAGCTAGCAGAGTAGTGGACACCCACACATCCTCCTATAACCTCAGCTCTTCTTTCAGCTTTCTAGCTTGAGTTTCAACCTTTACTTGAACATTGTTGGCCAGCGGAACTGCCCATGGTAGAGACCAGCCCACTGCAACAGCCATTCATATTCATTCTTTGCCAAAGTGTATTATAAACAATTCCCCAAACAAACACATTAAACCAGCCAACATTTTCAGGACATCCCTGTACTAATGCAGCAGTCCACAAACATCTAACATATAGGTCACCACTCCCCCCACACAGAGTCAATTGTTGGTTCTTAACCTCCTAGGATGCTTCTCAGGTATGATGAGAAGCTGGTCTCCTTCTATGTGGAGGGCATGGAGAGATAAAAGAAAGAAGCAGGCCACAGCAGGTTGGTGGGTGGCAGTTTAAATAAGCAAGGGAACTTGCATATGAGGCTTGTCTTGGGTGACTTCAAGAGGAGTGTACCTCTGCACCTGCCCACCAACTCTTAAAAGTTATTTAGAGGCCTCAACTGAGTTCAATCACATGTACTGTCCAGATGGTTTCAACACATCACTCTCTCAAGGCTATGTCCTTGGAACAGCCTCTGGGAGTGGGGCAGGCAAGAGGAACCCACATTCCAAAGATAAGGGAGTCTCCAATTGCCCAGGTACAGCTCATGAGTCAACCAGTCACATCTTCCCCCAGTGCCCCCTCCCTTATTTGCAAGTTGGTAGTTAGATCTAGAGGATTGACAAGAAGTTTTCAAAGGTGATGTGTTGCTCTCACAGCATCATACCAGAAACCCTATAATTTCTAGTAATGTTTAAATTAGTCACATGACTCAATTTGGGGCATGACAGGATATCTTGCCACAGATCACGATTCCAGCTGAGAGCTCTTAGAAAATCTAAATGATTTTAAAATAAATAAATAAATAAATAAATAAATAAATAATCTGTTTAAATGTATCTAAGATCTACTGAGATTTCCTGAAACAGGCCAGAGCAGGATGTCAAGGCTGTAGCAATGCGGTCACAAGGAGAGACAAGTTGGCAATCTGCAGCTACTTTTGTCTAGAAGCCATTTTCCAATTTAGGGAAACAGAAACAAGGCCAGTTTTATTTCAAAGAAATTTGCTTTTGGGGGCACCTGGTGGCTCAGTTGTTAAGCATCTGCCTTCAGCTCAGGGTGTGATCCCAGAGTCCTGGGATCAAGCCCTGCATTGGGGTCCCTGCTGTTCCTCTTCCACTCCCCCTGCCTCTATTCCCTCTCTCACTGGCTGTCTCTCTCTGTCAAATAAATAAATAAAATCTTTAAAAAAAATTTGCTTTTGGAGGTGATGGATATGTGCATTACTCTGTTTGTGGTGATGGTATCACAGGTGTATGCATATTTCTATACTCACCAAACTGTATGCATTAAATATGTACAACTTTTTATGTATTAAGTATACTTCAATAAAGCTGGAAAACAGCACACATTGTATTCTACTTTATAAGAGGAAAGATAGAAAGACAGAGAAAGAAGGAAAGAAGGAAAGAAAGAGAAGAAAGAGAAAAGAAAGAAGAAAGAAAGAAAGAAAGAAAGAAAGAAAGAAAGAAAGAAAGAAAAAATGAAAGGAAGAAAGGAAGTAAAGGGAAGAGCAGGAGAGGGGAGGAGAGGGGAGGGGAAAAAAAGAAAAAACCCCGCCAGATTCTGAAGTGGTGTAGTATAGCATGCTAAGAAGCAAACATTAATCTTCTGAAGATCGCAGCTCTGTTTCTTCAGCACTGTAGTAAGAAACAGGAATCAAACTTCAGAACCTACCTAGGTGAAGGACAGTTCTGCACACATCATCATGTCATTTGGAAGTTGTGGTGGGTTGTACCCTCGTTTCAGGACAGCACCAGAATAGACAGAAACAGCACATTTGCAACACAGCCCTGCATGATTGGTCAAGTCATCCATCACCACCAGAGGATCAGCTTTCACAGAGGAAGATAGTACCATCTTTAACTTTACTTACACAAGTAGCTGGCAACCACTCAGTTGCTACACATATAAATAATATGAACCATATTAAAATGCAAAAACAAATTAAAACACAGAAACCAAATTAAAATGGACCCAAAGCTAATACAGATATAGTGTTACCAACAAAGACATGGACAGAAAATAGATGGAAAAATGTATGAAAGAATGGCTAAATTCACCAGAGAATTAGAATTTGTAAAAATTCCAAATGAAAATTATAACAAATATAAAGTAACTGAAATTATGAACTCAGTAAGTGAATTTAACAGTAGACGTAAGAGAATAGACCACTTGGAAAGTATTATTATTTAAATCATGGAAAAATGAACAGGAAATCAAAATGTTTTTGGAAAAATAAATCTGGAAGGAGGCAATGCCAGCTGACATGCACTAAGAGAAATATCAATGACAATGCTTCAGGTGGAAGAAAAATGATTGCAATTTGAGCACAGAAATACAAAAAGAAATAGAGAATATGTGTTAAATTAAAGCAATTATGAGATCGTTATGCAAATTGTGGGGGGTAATTAGGATTGAAATGTTCTAAGATTGAACATATTTAGGAAAGTTAGATACTATATAATTTATAGGAAAGACTTTTTTTTAAGATATGGAAGCTCAGAGCAAAATCCTGTTCCAGAAGATTAATTTTTAAATTAATATATCTATTTATTCATCATTTGTATCATTCCCAAAAGGACTTGGGATCCTCAGAAAATATATTTAAAATGCACAGACTGAAAAAAAATGATACTTACCTGGCATTGCTCTTTACCACAGTGGTAATCAATGTCTTGCAACAGGCCGTGTAAAAATGTATCAGAAGTGTCTAACATACTATTATTATACCTACTGTGTTCATTTACTGCTCCACAATACCTAAGTTGTGCAGAATTTATATTTGAGGGGAAAAAAGTGGATATTTTTCCACATCTGTTCAATTATTTTGAAATCAATAAAATACAAACAGCTTATGCCATATCCCTTTCTCACTTCTAGAAATCCAACCACCTCCTTATCTATATTACTGAAGAAGATAGAGGTCAGGGTAGAATGAGATGAAATGAGGGAAGGGGACCAATGGCTCTAGATGGCATGTGTTGTCTTTGATTAATCATGGTATCAGCCTTCCAGGAGTTTATACATCTGTCCATTCACTTCTCTAGCCCTTGATAACTAAAAATAATCAATTACCTCATTTAATCTACAAAATAAGCCTTTATGGTAAGTATGAAAGTTAGTAATATCATTAACACTAAAAGAAGAAATATGAGAGAATGAACAAGAAGTTAAATTGATTTGGGGCGCCTGGGTAGTGCAGTCGTTGAGCGTCTGCCTTCGGCTCAGGGCGTGATCCTGGCATTCTGGGATCAAGCCCCACATCAGGCTCCTCCGCTGGGAGCCTGCTTCTTCTTCTCCCACTCCCCCTGCTTGTGTTCCCTCTCTCGCTGGCTGTCTCTCTGTCAAATGAATAAATAAAATCTTAAAAAAAAAAAAGAAGAAGAAGTTAAATTGATTTGACCAACAGCAATATGCTCACCGGGTCCTGACTGCCCAGTCAGTGCTTCCATTACTGCAGATCAAGGACAATCTCACTCTTTACCTCTCACATGTACACACATGGACCAACAACACAGTGGCAACCAACTTCTCTACCTTGCATGACTTTAGTTAATAAAGGTGTGGAGAGAAAAACATGATAATTTTCTACACTTTTCTCTCCCCACGTTTCCCCTTTCTGATCATTTTTGTCTCTCATTTCTCTTCCTGGGAGTGGTCCTCAAGAACACTTCTTTGGATGTCTTGCCATTGAACCCTGCTTTAGCCCAAGTGTTCTGAGCCCTGAAAGATTACAGACTGATGGAATGTTTAGAATTAGGCCTGATGACCTTGACTTGTCAGATGCAGGATTTGGATGGCCATAGGAAACAAGGCAGTGAGGATAGGCTCCTAGCGAGTTCATGAGCTCTCTGGAGCCACCACCAGCTTTCAAGCTGTGATCAGCCAGGATTCTACAGGGAAGACTACTGGTGAAGTGGCTTTTCTTAAGGACTTGACTGTTACCTGTATTGATCATCTCAGATTTAGATCATGCATCCTTACCTGCAGCTGTGGTGTGCTACCCAGGCCACCTCACTTTCCCTAAGTTCTGTCAGCATCCCCAGCAACTTCTTTGCCTCTGTATCCCTGTAGTCTTTCCAACACAGCACTCAAAGCAAGTGATCAGTTTTGTGGAAGAAGGAATATATTTGTCTGTCTTGTTTTTGAGCTCTTCCTGGCTTCAAAGCAAAAAGAATACAACAACATCGACAAAATAGAAAGTAATTATAGTGATGGTGGACTGGTCATCACTCTCTTCAACTTTGAAGCATCATTTCTGAAACTCCTGGCAACATATTTCCTCATACAGGTTACACATGGTTTCCTGTTTCAAGTTTTTGTTTATCTCAACATATTTCCCATAACCTGCAACATAGGTTGTTTGCACATACACTCTCTTTTTGCTGAGAGTTCAACCTTTATACACTTCATAAACCAATGACACAGTTAACTTTGTCAACTGACTGCTGGGATTGATTGGGAGTACAGCAGAGTCTAAGGAATCCCATGACTGAAGTCCTGGCGAACCACATGCACTGTCATGTCTTTGTGGTTTTATTCAGGTTCTTCCTACTAGATCAAATATGCTTCTTCTGGTCTCTAATCCATCAAAATCTTTCCGACCCTTCAAACAAGACCCCTTTTCCTAATAATGATGAACATTTCCCTTCTTTGGTTTTTCTTAACATTCATTTCATAGTTTTGTAAATGTCTGTCTCCCTGGATTTATAGATCCCTGAAGGAGGAGGGCTCCTCTCTTAATCAGTTAGACTAGGTCCTCATCAATCTCATTGCAGATGGGGCACATGAGTGGCTCCGATGGTTAAGCATCTGCCTTCAGCTCAGGTCATGATGTCAGGGTCCTGAGATCAAGCCCTGTATCGGGGTCCTGGCTCAGCAAAGAGTCTGCTTCTTCCCTTCCCTCTGCCTTTCTCCCCTGCTCATTTTCTCTCTCCCCCTCTCTCTGTCTCAAATGAATAAATAAATTTAAAAAAATCTTTTTAAAAACATCATTGCAGTTGTTTTCCTGCCTCTCCAATCTATGCCTACAAAATGTTTTGTAAAACACATGTGACCATGCCAGACCTTACTTAAAATCTTAGAATTGCTCTCCATTGCTGAAAGGAGAATATCTAACTTCCACATGCCTCAAGGGACTCACAGGGAGGTTAAGACAAGGTACAGACACAGAGAGACAGAACCTGGGACATATACCTTATTAGGGTGCATGAGTGAAGTGCTTTGGGGTTCTTTGGGTAAGGTCTTATTGGTCAATTCAAACCAAAATGAGCAGGATTTTGGTAAGTTCTATGGGTTCTTATCTGGGAAGTCAGGGAGACTGTTGATCACAGGGTTGTGGGGAAGTCATATCAGGAATGTTCCTTTGCTTGTGACTTTGTGGGCTGCTGTCCAGGGCATGTGTTTGCATGGGGGATAAGAGGCAGGGCTAGTGTCAGTTAAAGATCCCTGCAGGACACTTGGCCAACTAAATGCTGGAGGAGCATTACTATGGACTATCTTAGCTAAACTCTTCTCAATGACACATGAACAAAATTATTCTTTTTGTAGGAAAATAACAGCAGTTGAATTTCAACTAAATATTAAATTATCCCTTTTGCACAATTTGGTGAAATTCCTCTCACACTGTGGCTTGAAATTCTTAATTCTCTTCCTAATCTGTCAGTGAATTCCCAGATGGTTGTGAACCAGTCACTTTGGTTGTCCTGGTTACTTTTCATCATCTATGAAATGAAGGGTTTTGACTGGATATTGATGAGATTCTAATATTCCACTTTTAGGGACTTTGACTAAATACTAAATACTTGGGGTATATTCAATCTTAGGGTAAGGGAAATAAAGAGAGAAAGTTACTAATTATGGCAGGGAATTAAAATTATAGAAATTTAAAATCATAGAAAGATAAATGGTAGATATGAATAGGTGATGACAGATGATAGATTTCATAATAGGTTAACATTTTTTTAGATGATTTCGACTTATGTGTTTTCTCTTTATTTGGAGAGCTGTAACTCAGCCACGTAATGAAACAGAAAAAAAATATTGCACTTGATGAATGTAGACAATCTAATTGTGAAATAACAATGACCCTCCAATCTCAACTTTAGAAGCTTAATTTTAGAATCCCACATAGATATTGCTATTCATACAAAAAGAGAAAACCGTATTTTAAGCTCTCAAGAATTTTTTCTAAGATGACTTCTATAATCTAAAATTTAACCAGGAGTAAGATATATTAAGACTTTTCTAATTGTTTTCCCTTTTTTTCTAGAAACATATTTATTATGCAATCAAAAAAAGTTTCATACAACCTATCAGTTTCTGATGGAGATGTAGTAAACACTCTATAATCCATGGCACTGAGAATTAGAAATTACATGGAACAGTAACTGTTATTGGTGTTCAGAAAGTATTTTAGAAATTGTCACTGTTGCATAATAATGTTGCATTTTGTCTTTCAAACAAATATTATTTCAAACAAATATTATTTTGGGAGAGCAGAAACTATTCTAGTTGTGCTAACGATCAACACACTGCACTTGGTAAGTCACAGACCAAGTCTCAGTGTCCTCCGACTGTAAAGTGGGATTTGTGTGCAAATTAAATTAGATGTGAAAAGCTCCAAGGACAATGCCTAATGCATAGATTTGTAGACATAATTTTATTACCATGTTGTCAAAACCCAGAGAGTTTCAATAAATTGACTAAAAGGGCAGCATTTTAGTAGTGGAATTATCCTTAGAATTTACATCACTGGCTGTAAATTCACTTCTTTTTGCCCATAATTACTCTCCTGGTCACAAGACAACTGAGAGAGGAGAAGGCAAAGCATACACATCATTGAGAGAAAGGAGAAAAGAGAGGAAAAGAAAGAATGTAAATATGGGTTATCTACAAAACTGGCAACTACTGAGAATAGAATAGAGTACAGGTAATGAAAGATCATAACAAATGGGCAGGAATGATTGTGGAATATGAATCTTATCTATAAAAAATAGTTTCCATTGGTTTTACAGGTTTTACAGCATGTTCAAGTACTGACTACTGTCACTATAGAAGACCTCACATTGTAACAAGGCTCGTTACCAGAACCATGTGAAAGCAGTTGTCTTCCAGATTATCCTGATTGGGATGTCAGCACACTGGTCCCTTGCAGCCTCTCAGCACCCAGAACCTCTCTCCAGACACCTGCCTGCCAGTTCAGCTTGGACAGACTCATTCCAGAAACACTAGAATCTACCTAGCCCTAGATGCCATTGCTAATTCTTTTTAGGATCCTAACTTTTTGGGATGTTCGTTTGTATGTTTGCCAGGGTTTATCGGTTTGCAGAATGTATGAGTACCTTGAACATTCCCAGATTTATTGGAAAGTTCACAATACAAGATATGAAATTTGTCTTCTGCATGTAGCAACAAGGAGATCAAAGATGAGTTTTCAAAGTTTTTTTTTCCCTCAACAATATATGTAATGTCAGATTGCATTGTGTAGAGTGCCCTGTAAGAATTTCACCAAAGTTGGCTCACAAACTGCCACGTAGAGAGAGCCAATTTGCATAAATTAAATGATGAACATAAAGAAACAGGAAAATTCTGGAAGAAGATAAGAAAACCAGTAAATGATATTCTTGGAGTTTAATTTAATAAATTCTTAAACCAATGCATGCTTTAACATTCTAGATCTTTCAGGAATCTATGCACTTTTTAAAAGGAGTTACTATACTCCTTTTGAGACAGAACAAAAGTAAAATATTTAAATTCATTTTATAACATTAATAGTGTATTACGGTTTTGCAGTTGACTAAATCATAAATGTACACTAATGTGGGTAAAAATCCAACATCTTCTAGTAATATCCTTGTTTTGAGTTTAGGTATCAGATAATACATTTCAGAGGATGTTTGTTAAAAGTCACTAATAAGAAAGGTACCAAGTACATTGCTTTTCAAAAAAATGCTTTAAATTCCTTAATTTATTAAGAAGAAACTATTATAATAGCATCATATCTTGGGAGTTTCCATTTATACCGACCGTTTATGAAAGTGATTTTATTGAAGAAAAGGATTTCCTTTGATCCAAATATGTTCTACCTTCTTTTGTGACTAATTGATTCTCTAGTTAATTTAATTCAAGCACCTATAAAATGACTTTATTAATGTCCAAATATTGAAATGTATGTCAATTAAGAAGGAACTCACTGAACTTACATAATGAATTTCTGATAATCTAAAATTATTGTGATGTACTTTAGAATCTTCAGAGTTCTATAAACAATGTTCATTTAGAAATCAGTAACAAATTGACTAAACATCTCTTGCAAACTCTGGACTGGGTGCTATGTCAGGTTACATAAAGAGTGGCATGCTACACTGCCACTTTAATGCTTCATGCAGGGCCACAGTCCTAAGACACCCCCATACAAACACCCAAACCACCAATTCAAAAACTACAAAAATCAAATAGTGAAACTGTCAATGAGAGGTGAATCCATAGAATTTGTCCAGCAGGGAGTCTGGAAGGTTGAATTTTAAATATGTTAGAATAAAACATTTTCTTTTAAAAAGCAAGTTTCTTCTAGGGAAATGAAGCATCAGCTAATGTTGACAAAGGCCGTCTTTCTCTAAAACTATGGCTCTAAATGTTTTGGGAAAGCAGTGTGAATATATTCATTGGAGCTAAGACTCCTCTAGTGAGAAAGGGGATCAAAACCCTTATTCATTCTGCTGCAAAGTTCAGACTTGTTCGAAGGACTCACGGATTTATGTGGTCCTGACTGAAGTCATCTGGCACTGGAGTGCACCTTTATACTAAAAGAGAAATTCTCTTCAGAAGTTTTTTTCTTTTTTTTTAATTTTAAACAAGTGTCCTGGACTTAGTATCTGATCCTCACCTTATAGAAAGTTTGGCTAAAGGTTGCTCACAAGATGTGGTGAGCCCCAGGAACACCTGACTAGCTATTGTGGCCCCACGGGGTGTCAGGGAGGGGATGAAATATCAGGGAGGAAATGGACGGAGAGGGGACGAGGTGTTAAGGATGGAGGGGATGACTCTGTGTATGTTTGTGTGAGAGGGGTATTTGTTAAAGAGAGAAAGCAAAGCATAAAAAAAAAACACTGTTATTGTAAACCTGGGTCAGTTTTTCCCCAGACAACACTGTGCACTCTAGAATTGTGAAGTTCTCCAGAATTATGAGAAATCACATGATGTTTGGGCTCCTTTCATGGGGAGAGCAGCAAAAATGGAAGAATGCAGATTTTCAGACTTTCCAGGTTTCAGTTCATCCCAGACCCACTTCCAGTATTGGTGAAAATAGCAAGGCAATGTGTCCTGGAACTTTAGCACCAAGAGCAGTTGTTAGCCTCAGGGGTAAGCCTGAGTTCTGACTCAGAGGACAAGCTACAGGGCACGTGTAGTAACACTGGGTTGAGTGGTTTTAGAATCTTTTTATAATGTCCCAAAAGGGCTCTAGGAGAAGAGCAATGAATCAGAATATTAAATAAAATCCAACCTTATTTCTTATATCAGTCTGGTGAGATGCCACATATTTATTACACATATGAACTAATGTATAGTAGCCTTTAGGTATTAAAATTAAGTTGCTTAGTTTGCCTAAATAGTTGGCCTAAGATGGAATTAAGTTGAAAATCAATCCAATAAAATAAATTTTCTGAGAGTATATTTGTATTCACCATGGAGAGAAGAGAGAGAGCTGAGGCATGGAGAGAGTAAGGTATCAGTCACACTCAGGTATATGTCACAGGTAAGTGGGTGGCAGTAAGATATGCTGGATCCTTGTTCTATCATTTGTATATAATAAATTTAAGGGCATACAAATGAATACTGAATTAAGGCAGTGTCACAACGAAAGGTCCTCTTTAAGACATGTCGTCTAGCTGGTAATACATAAAATTGTAATGGGGAGATACAAAAGCTTTAATGATAATACTGTACTCCTCTTAAGTTTATGTTACAGCATTGTTATTATTTTTTATGCCTCTATTGACAATAGTGATACTAGCAAAAAATAAGGAAGCAGCCCTGCCAGGGATCAGCTGAAAGCCGCTCTGGCTCTTGCAACTATCCCATGGTGTTCTGTTGTCAAACTCAAGTGATTTCATATATCACATTGGACAAGAGCATCCTGTGACTGTCATAGAGTGAGGGGGGAAAAAAGAATGCTTTATGGACAAATCTGAGCTCAGATAAAAATGAAAAATATGTAAGCCAGAAAACACCCTGAACACCCCTCTTCCAGCTAATATAAGCACCTGCTACTACTTTACCAAGTACAGCTTTAATTTTGCTCAATGCCTCCTGCCTCCTGGATTACAATTACATAGATACTTTATTATAGAAATGCCCCTATTCACAGCCTCCAATCTAGAGCAAAATCATGAATCCTTGAATCTTCCCTCCAATCGTCTAACTTCAAGTCCAAATCCTACCACAAGACCTTCCAAACACCCTCTTATTGAGGTGGTCCATAATCCCTCATGCATTGGACTCTCCTTCGTTGCAAAAATTACCAATGAACCTGTTCAGCTCAGGTGTGAACACCTGTGAGCACCAAAGATCCTCAAGATCTTTGGCTGATGAGTATTGGCAATAGTGATGCACTTTTAAAGAGATTAGGGGTTGTTCCTATCATCTGTTACTTTTATAAACACTACAAGCAGCTGTCATTCATCAAGAACCTACCAAACTGTAATGAATTTGGATGAGCACTTAAGAACGGTCATTAATATCACATATTGTTTTAAGTGTTTTGTACATTATAACATATTTATCCTACACATTCCTATGAAGTATTTTACATTTTAAAGATAAGGAAAATATATTAACTAATTTCACCCAACTTAGCAACTTTATGAGGATGCTATTAATTTATCTTTTAGATAAAGCAATGGGGCACAAAGAATTCAAGAAACTTACATAGCGCCACTTAGCTAACGCATGACTGAGTTAAGATTCAAATTCAAGAGTTGGGCCACAGACCCCATATATCTAACTATTGTCCTTTACTTCAATTCTGTATATTCATTTCATTGAGGGACTGGAGAGGCTAAGTAGTAGGGTCAATGGCATGACTGAACTCTCACTCTGTGGGACTTCAAAACACATACATTTACTCAGTATTTAAATGTCCTTCTCTTTTATTATTAACTATAGAGAACAAACTGAGTGTTGCTGGAGGGGAGGTGGGCAGGGGATGGGTTAAATGAGTGATGGATATTAAGGAGGGCCGTTGTTGTGATAAGCACTGGTGTTATGTGTAAGTGATGAATCACTGAATTTTTTTATTCCTGAAACCAACATTACACTATGTGTTAACTAATTAGAATTTAAAAACCTTGAAACAACAACAACAACAAGTCCTCTTTTTCTTTTCCTCCAACTTCATTTGTTTTGTTTCTAAAATTCCACATATGAATGAAATCATATGGTATTTGTCTCTCTTTGGCTGACTTATTTCACTTAGCATCATACTCTCTAGCTCCATCAACATTGTTGCAAATGGCAAGATTTCATTCTTTTTTATGGGTAATATTCCATTGTATATACCACCTCTTCTATATCCATTTATCAGTTGATGAACACTTGGACTTTTTCCATAATTTAGCTATTGTCAATAATGCTGCTATAAACATTGAGGTACATGTATCCCTTCAAATCAGTACTTTGTATCCTTTGGATAAATACCTAGTAATGCAATTGCTGGATCGTAGGGTAGTTCTAGTTTTAACTTTTTGAGGAACCTCCATACTGTTTTCCAGAGTGTCTGTACCAGATTGCATTCCCACCAACACTCTAAGAGGTTCCACTTTCTCCACATCCTAGCCAAAGTCTATGTTTCTTGTATTGTTAATTTTAGCCAATCTGATAAGAGTGAGGTGGTATCCCATTGTAGTTTTGATTTATATCTCCCCGATGATGAGTGATGTTGAGCATCTTTTCATGTGCTGTTGGTCTTCTGGATGCCTTCTTTGGAAAAATGTCTGTTCATGTCTTCTGCCCATTTCTTAACTGGATTATTTTTTTTGGGGGGGGTTGAGTTTTCTAAGTTCTTTATATATTTTGGATACTAAACTTTAATCAGGTATGTCATTTGGAAATATCTTCTCCCATTCTGTAGGCTGCCTTTTAGTTTTGTTGATTGTTTCCTCCACTGTGCAGAAGCTTTTTATTTTGATGATGTCTCAATAGTTTATTTTTGCTTTTCTTTCCACCTCAGGAGACATATCAAGTAAGAAGTTGCTACAGCCAAAGTCAAAGAGGTTGCTGCCTGTATTATCCTCTAGGACTTTAATGGTTTCCCATCTCACAATAAATGTCCTTCCTTATTTTTATTTGGCTTTGCCTCAATGACCTCATTACTTCCAACTGTTGTAATTTTTGAATTATGCAACTAAAGCTTGAAGGAGCAGGAAAAAGGAAGGTTGGTGTCAGAGATCACATTACGACCTGACACCAGCACAGAGTTCATCATGAATTCTAGTTTACAACAGCATTCAACTGTTATCCAAATGCTGAAAATAGGTGAACTTGTTAATTCATTGGACAATATCTGGGCCATAATTTAGCAACTTATAATTAATAAAGTTATTTGGTGATAACTGGTATTTTGTGGTTAGAGAGGTTGACAAACAAATATGTGAAATAACATCCCAAATATATGTAAATCACAAACAGATGACTGAACACTGCAAATAGACCACATAGCTTTTAGACAGAGTCTATTTGAAAAGTAGTACCAAGAAACATGGACCACATATGTCATACATGTTTTCTTTTTCCTCCAGAAAATATACAGCTTCCTAATTATTCTTGATGCACTCCAACTGTCAGTAACACAGGCAAGACTGGAACAAAAATCAAATTTATAGAAAACCTTAAGGAGTATAAGATATTTAAGGAGGAAACCATTAAATGTTGTGTCTTACAGATAGGCTCTGGACAGATTTGTTGCTGCTACCATTTTAAGAAGATAGTGATTTTCCCAAATGTGTTGTAGGTTGTTTAATGTGTAGATTTCAACATGTTCCCAGCAGAAGAAGCTAGAGATTGTCCTTAGATGTAGAGTGAGCTGGGATCTCTGGGTGGCATGTTAGAATAAGGCATTTCTCTTGCTTTCATGGACATCTTGTCAAGACCTCTCCACTCAGGTCAGCAAGGTAATATTAGAGCTAGAGACTGGTATTTTTGCTAAGTTCATTTGACTCATTAGTGTGTACTCTTTTCTCTATTTGTATATTTTCTTCTTATAAGACTATAGCATTTTTATGGGTTATGATTATTGGCTAATATTTATGATCTATTTTGTAGTAAGGATATAATCATGAAAGAGACATGTCTTTCTCTATTTTTCAATACTTATAATAAGTCTGTTTCCCCCAGGGATACTTCTAAAACTTACAAACCTTTTTTTAATCAACAAATAAATTTTAAAAAGATGTTCTGAGATGTAATATTGAATGTTCTCATTCTTTTGTGTGGCTGATTGTGTTTTCTGAAATTGCAGCAGCAACCTCCCCAGATCTTATGCTTTTCCACCACATGACCTTGCCTCTTTGCCTTGCCCTTGAATTGGGGCAGACTTGTTTCTGCTCCAACCAACAAAGTATGGTAGAAGTGATATGGTGATTTCTGAGGCTGTCAGAAAGGCCATGCAGTTCTACTTGGTTTTCTTAAAGTGTTTGTTCTAGAAGTCAACCACCTTGAGAGATGTCTGATTGCCATGCTTGAGTCTCCATGGACTACATGGAGGTGCTGGTTAGCAGTCACAGCTAGTTCCAAGTAAGTTATTAACTGTGTGACTCAGTCATCTTATGTGTCCAGACCTACCTTCCTGCCATCTGAGTTCCACTGCAAGGTATCAGTGTACACCAAGGGGAGCAGAGGGGTAGCTAGCTGAACCTGGACCATAACAGCCATGAGCATAACAAAGTGACTGCTGTTTAACATCACTATGTGTGAGGTAACTTGTTACACCATAGGAACTGGAATCATTTCTTGTCAAATTAGCAATGGGTTTTTTAAATGATATTTAACAATTATTGAAATATATACTGGTTTACCCTTGATGGAAAATAACTTTGTAATGTATCTAGACTTTTTGACTCTGTGAAAACTACCCTTAGGATATGACTGGGTACATAGATAAAACATCAAAGTACAAAATACTAATGGCAGCATTATTTATAGTAATTTTCAGTTGCATATAAATTATCCAACAATAAATAAAATTTTAAATAATTTCATTCAATGAAATCATAAGCTCATTAATTTACACCATATAAGAGTTTTTAATAATGTGGATGCAAATGAGAGTTTATCCATGAAAGAGAAGCAATTCTAAGTATTTAATCAGAGTTAAGAGGAGAATTTATACTGACAATTAATTTCACATGTAATGTAGGAAATGAGAAGCCAAATAGAGGATGATGGAGCACTGTAGAGATCAGTGACAGAAAGCTGCAGGACACAGGGAGAGGACCTGTTGCAAACACCAAGGGTGGAGTCACCTAAGCAGAAACCAGAAGCACAGAAGCAGGCTTGCCAGGAGGATCTGGAAGTATGAAGAGTACTCTCACAGTGCGGGTTTTGCCACCTATGAAAGAGAGAGAGGAAGAGAAGATATGCCCTGGATTCTCCCTTCTGTTGTCCTCCAGTTAAACCCAACCAGAGTTTGCTGACCTAGGAGCCATGCAAATACAGCACACAAAGTAAGCCCCTTGAAATACAAAGCAGGAGCTGAAGAGGAGAGAGTGGGTCTAAGGAAAATAGGCCTAAGACTCACACAATATGGGGAATGTGAAAATATTACTGCAATGGCAGCCAGAAAGTATACATCTGGACATGTGCTAACACATACCTGTATGATGACGTAAGTCCATGATTTTAAATGAAGGGGGATGGGTTAGGGTGAGGTTATTAAGGAGGGCATGATTGTGATGAGCACTGAGTGTTGGATATTATTGATGAATCACTAAATTCTGCTCCTGAAACCAGTATTACACTATATGTTAACTAACTAGAATTTAAATAAAAACTTGGAAAAAAATGAAGGGAAGCTCAAGGAATGTGGGAAAAACATATAAATAAATAAATAAATAAATAAATAAATAAATAAATAATATTATTTTAAAGTGATTTAACTCTAAAAAAATGTTAACACGCAAATAATGAATCATGGAACATTACATTAAAAACTAAGGATATACTGTATGGTGACTAACATAATAAAAAATTATTATTAAAAAAAGAAAAAAAGAAAGCAAAAAAATATAAATAAAAAAGAAAATGTTAACAATTGTGAAAGCTGATGAAATCTTAAATCAGAGTTGTCAATATTGATGAATTTCAATTGATAACACAAGATTTCAAAAGAAACTTCACTGGACCAATAAATTTTTAATCAATTCTTTCTTCATAGACAAAACTACCAAATTTTCCCCTTTTTTGTTTGTTTTATAGCAATTACCTTAACCAGTATCCTTTCTCTTCCACTTAATTTTTAAGAAAAAATATATACACATATCAATTGCCTTACTATTTGTTTATATCAAAATATAGTGATCCTAGTTTCTGACATTTTAAGTTTTCTTTTCTCCTCCTTTAACTTACATGAAAAAGGTGATGAAACCACACGGCAACCCAAAAATATCAGGGCCAAGACAGTGGGGTCAAACATCCAGAAAAATCTCCCTAGGCCCAGGCCCTCTTTTTAGTAAGAGATAAAATATCTGTGTATGTGGGAAGCCCATGCTCCCACATGCCATGTTTATAAAATAATATGGTTTTAAATAAGCATTCTTAATCTTACTCCTCTAGGACTTCTGAAATCATGAGGTTGTTTGTGCAACCAGCATGTGGTCCTCAAATACTACATGTCACAATCCAGGAAACACCACTTCCCCCAGTTGTTGGCTTCTGCTTTAAGCATCTAGTAACTAAAAATTTAAAGTCCACACTGGGAAATAAAAGAATATGTGTTTAGAAGTCATCTTAAGATCTTGGAAGAATAAGATAACAGTGACATAGAAGCACAGACATAAAATATTTGTTTGGACAATATAGCACGCTGTCACAGATCACACCCCTTACTGGGGACTCCTAGCATGGACTGCACCTTCCATGACAGATCTCTGGAGCCAGTACATCTATGCATCAACTCCTATGATGTGGAGTGTTAACAGCTGACAACACACCCTCCTCATGTTCTGCAGCCTGCAATGACCATCACAGGGCTATAGAAACCAGCCTCAGCCTCAAGGAAAAGCAAGTCAGCAGTAAAACTTGAACTCCAGAATCTTTCCATGGATCAGGCCAGAGGCAGGTCTCACTGAAGATCAGGATTTTACTCATCTCCTATTTTCTTCTTTCCTTCACACATTTTTCCTTAAAAGTACTCAATGAATCAAATACACCCAAACCTCATAGAGGCTATCATCCATTTGCAGAGGCTGTCCTCCACTCTTAGATGCCATCCTTCACTCCCAGAGGCTGTCCTACATTCCTAGAGGCCATCCTCAACTCCGGGAGGTCATCCTCCACTCACAGAGGCCGTCTTCTACCTGTAGAGACTACCCTCCCCTCTTAGATGCTGTCCTCCACTCCCAGAGACCATCCCTCATTCCTAGACGTCATCCTCCACTCTCAGAGGCTGCTTTTCACTCTTAGATCCTTTTTTTTTCCATTCCTAGAAGCTGTTGTCCACTCTTAGAGGCTGTCCTCCACTCCTAGATGACATACTCTACTCCTAGAGGCCATCCTCCACTCCTAGAAGTTGTCCTTCACTCCTAGATGCTATCCTCCACTCCTAGAGACCATCCTCCAGTTCCAGACGCTGTCCTTCACTCCCAGAGACTGTTTTCTACTCCTAACAGATGGCTGAAGTTCCTCAGCCTAGTTGCTTACTTAAACCAATGATGGCCTTCTCTAGAGTAAGTGGTTAGTAAGACTGAATATTACATAATGTAACATAGTCATGAGAGTGACATCTCATCTCTTTGCTATATTCCATTGGTTAGAGGCAAGTCCCAGGTCAGGTTCTGCCAGCATTCAAAATAAGGGGATTATGCAAAGGTATGAACTTTGGGAAGTAAGGGTTATTATGGGACCATCTGTATGACTTTAAAGATTCTGAATGTAAGTCTCCCAGACCCTTTGTATGGCACAGCCATATGGGAAAGAATAGAGGAATTCTGTTCAAAATAGGTGGTTCACTTATTCAAAATATAGAAAAACACAGTAAGGTTTTTAAAATTATTTGTCTCATCACCCAAATGAACATCACTCTGAACCATGTTAAATTAGAGGTAGTTTTCAAGATGCTAGAAGAGTAATCTAAAATGTGTGATTTATAGTTAAGTTAAACCAGAAAAAAATACCAATGTTTAGTATATTGCACACAATAGTTACCATGTAAATTTTTGCTCTTTCTTACTTTAAATAATTAAGGAAAAATGAAAGAAAATAAAGTACATGAAAAATATTTTAAGGAACTGCACTTTTATGCAATAATAAATTTATTTTGTTAGGATAGCTCAAAAGTCTATGTAAGTTTGTACATCTCCATTGAATTAGACTCAACTCTCAGAAATTAGTTTCAATTATTTAGAAGCATTTGTGTAACATCAGAATGCACACATACTTTAGAATTTTAGTGACATTCTTTAGAATGTAAAAAATCTCACCAACATAATCCAGCATTATTTCTTTCCTGATACATAGATGTATTCCAAAGTTTACTTAAGAATGTGCATAAATGATTCAATATTTCATATTTATTTATGTAAAGTTGATATAATCGATTGGCTCTACTGCACTTAACTACATGATACTTTCATTAAGGGGAGAAAACTAAATAATTGTCAAATCAACCTTGACCTTATTAGAAAAAAATAAACCAAAAAAGGAAATGTTTTTGAATTAGTTTTTTGTTCTTTTTTTGACTCTAGAAAGAAAACATAAAAAAAAATCCAGTTTTTTTGGTGTGTGTGTGTGTGTTGTGAGTTTGTATGTTGTATATTCTTATAACTTAAATTCAAACATATACTTTTGGATTTATAATATTTTCGTTTTATGCTAGATTATAAACACTTCTGATGTGGTGAGTTAGTTCATACACTTTAGTGTTTATCCCAGGGAGGTTGAAAACAACCCAATCTTTTAGATACTGAAGTTTATATTCTATTACCAATACACAAATGCAAACTAATGTTAAGTGTGGTATTAAAAGTCTTCAAATTAGCACCTTTATTTATTTATTTATTTATTTATTTATTTATTTTTAATTTTTTTATTATATTATGTTAGTCACCATACAGTACATCCCTGGTTTCTGATGTAAAGTTCGATGATTCATTAGTTGCGTATAAGCGCCATTATTTAAAGAACTTTACTGGACTATCATGGGAACATTGCAAGATAATACCTCTGAGGATAGTTCTAGTATAAGAATTATATTCTTATTTTATCATAAGAATGAGCTTTAATGCCTGTCATGGGCTCTAAGTAAATCTAGCATATTCTTTTGGAATTTAAGAGGATTTAATAGTAACCTGGTAAGCCTTTATAGCCTTTTCTCAAAATTGTAGGATTGTAGCAGGATTGTAATTTTCTATATATTCTTGCGATTACCAATCAGAGAAAGAGAAGTGTTAGAAAGAAGATTGATTGGATCTTTTTTTTAGTATCGGAATGAAAATTTTTAGGATTAAAATTTATCCAGCTTTCTAAAATTGGATTGTCTGTGGGCCATCTCCTAAATCCAAGTATTTTGCAGTAGACATAATGAGAAAATAAAGGGATACCACTTAATTCATTCAATTTGTCACCAAAGTACAAGAGATTATATCATTGAAAGAGAAGTAGAAGTAAAAATCAAATAGAAATTTACTATATCAAAAAAAGAGCTAAATTTTAAAAATATTAGCCTTACATGTAAATAAAATATATGTTTTTGCATATAAGTCTTATAATGATTTCATATCATGTGTCAAAAGCTGGTTACATGTCCACATAACAAATTTGCCTTTCTAAGAGCACACTAAATTACCCAACTACACAACTGTGTTCTATGCAATAGAATGTAAGATGTGCACCATTTTCATGCCTGGCATATAAATACCTTCTTCTTTTGACATTATACAAACATATTGGAGGCCATTTGTTGAAGATGGTCAAACCCCAAGGTGGAAAGGATCTGGTCCCTGAATTAAATTTTGAAAGGAGCTTTTTTGTCAATCAGGCACATCCATTTTGGAGTGAGTTAAAAATGAACTTCTTTTGTAAATAAATACAAATCCCTATTCTCAACAGGTATTATAAAATTTGGAGATTGTGAACTTTGAATTGTTTTGAATTAAAATGTAGCTTAAATGTTAGAAATGAAAGGCTAAATAAAATATAAATAGTTTTAGACCTAAGTGTATGAAATGGTTAAAAATATTTCTATACATTGTAAGAATAATCATAACAACTTAGTTACAAAAACCACCGACTATTTGTTAATAATATTAGATGATGTGTAATACAGTACAAGAGAAGCACCAGAAGAATTAATAAAAAACAGTAGGATTTAATTCCCAACTCTCTCACTTACAATGTGATTTTCATAAATTACTTAAATTTTCCAACTTGCAGTTTCCTTTTCTATAAAATGGGAATAATAAGGCTTTAATATGTTTCTCATGAGAATTGAACGAAATAGCCATTCTAAGATTTAGGGAGACAAAGTCATTATTCTTTATCATTCTTTATTATTCAATTATTAAGTTATAGAGCCACCTAAACTTTGCTTTTTTCACCATAATTTTCAGTAAAGACATCAACTCATCAACTTAACTGCAATAAAAATCCGTGGACATCAACATAATTACTCATATGTGTGTATTTATTTTTAATGTAGCTTCAATAGTTGCTTGGGGAAATGCATATATACATATTATAAAATCAATAATGGATGAAATAACATAGCAAAATTATTTTGAAAGTCCTGAGGTCTATAGTTTACCCACAGCAAGCCAAGGGAACAGCACTCACAAAGAACCTAAGGTAGAAAACAGGTTCAGTAGATTTGAGAACCTGAGATAGAGTCAATGTGTTCAGAGAATAATGGGAGATGTGATTGAAATGAAGTCTTGAAAGGTAACTATATTGCATGTGGCCTTATGCAGAGTAGACTGTGATAAGTTTTGGTCTTAAAAAAATGTTTGTGTCTCATTTTACACAAAGCAGAGTCTTATTTCTTATGTTTTTATTGGCTGCAGGCAGCATGTAATGAAAGAAAACCAGTTTTGTTTTGTTGGGAAAATGTCTACTTTTGGAGGTGAAGGATGATCTGTTCAAACAAAAAATGGCAGTGTCCTTTCTTCCTCCTAGTGATTCATCCAAATTTGGTGCCGATTGGAATAATCTAGTGAAAAGGAGGGAGGGAAGAATGGAAGATGAGGAGTAGGAGTAGGAGAAGAAGAAAGAAAGAGATTAAGAAATTGAAAAACAGTTGATGCAGACGATTGGGAGAAAAAAATGATGAACAAAAAACAAAACCTTGAAAATGCCAGAAGCCTCAAGCACAAGAGAAGGGATTAGAGTTTGATGAGGAAGAAAGGGCAAGTCCTTTACTCTTAAACGAGGGAGGATAATTAAGTCGTTTACTGGCACAAGTTGATTCATAAAGTTGCTGGGAAAATAAGAGATATCCCTTCCCTTTCATCAAGGGTTGCACAGTTATCCATAATGGGGAGTGGGGTGTGGTGGTGAGGGAGTGTGGGGAGTGAGGGCAGAGGAAGGTTATGAAAGACTTGTTTTGGTGAGAAAGAAGCCAAGGGAAAAAATGTTCAGAATAGCAGAGTAAAGAACTTTAAAAACTCACCCTTACCAAAGGAAAAAAAAAAAAACCACAGAACATCGGCAATGTTGTCATTCAACTTTTTCAGAAATCTTGAGATTAATCAAACGCATGAAACAATGTAAAGAACATTTATTCAAGAAAAACCATTGAATCTTGGTAAGAATAGCAAGTTTTGTGGCCTCTTAACATGCCCTATTAATCACTCCATAGATCCATGGTAGACTTGAAAACCAGCAGCAGGCTTATGGGCACAGTAGCTGCGAAAATCAACAGCCAAGCAACCACCAGAGGATGTAAAATGGAACTTCCCAAAAAACAGCACCCCAGAGGATCCCACAGCTTGTCTTTATTTGATCCAACTCAGAGCTCACTTTGTATGAACATCCCTATCCTCAGGTAATTCATCAAAAATAACCAACGCAAATGATTAATATCAGAGTTGCTTAGGTGGTAATAGCAGTTGAAGCTACCAAGAGGATGACCAAAAACCTTAGAAGGAAAACTGGAACCAGGTCTGACATATTCATGAGGATCTAGAACATCATCTGTGTGTGCAGAGCTGTGTACATGTTGGGAAAAGGCCCAATAAGGCCTTGAACTCTCATCTCTGAGTGATCTTGAGGCCCCAGGTAAGTTGAAAGTGATGGCTAAGAGAACCAAAACCTGGAAATCACCTGCTAGAGTATTGAAAATGTACCCAACACACACCCAGGGCCACTTGGCAAAGGGTGGGAGACAAATTTATTCAAAGCATTTAGAGAAGTTCTTGCACAATCATCTAATCATCAAGCTGAGCAGAGGATTTAACAATCACACATGAAAAAGAATACAGACTTAAAAAGTTGGTACAGGAGTCTAACTACAAAAACAAGCAGGATAATGACACCAACAACAAACAGCAATAACAATATACCCTGGCATAGGGCTGGGGGTGTGATTTCATCAATGACAAGAATATGAGACAAAGTAGGAAAGTATGGCCTCTACACAGGCAAGTTAAAAGTGGTCAATAGAAACCATTCCTGAGGAAACCCAGACATTGTGCTTACTGGACAAAGGCTTTGGATCAGTTATTACAAGTATTTTCAAAGAAGAAAGGAAAACCATGTCTAGAGAATTAGAAGAATGTATGAGGATGATGTTTCATTAAATGAAAAATATCAATAAAGAGTTAGAAATGATTATTTTATAGAACCTAATAGACATTCTGGAATATAAAAGTAAGATAACTGGAATGAAAAATTCACTAGAAGAGCTTAAGAACAGATTGGAGAAAGTAGAAGAAAGAAACAGCTAATTTGAAAAGATTGATTGATATTATCCAGTCTGAAGAACAGAAAGAAAAATGAAAAGTGAGCAGAGCCTCACAGACCTGCAGGACACCATCAGGTATACCAACTATTTATAATGGGGAATTCCAGAAGGAGAGGAGAGACAAAAAGGAAAAGAGAGAATATTTCAAGAAATATTGGTCACAAATTCCTCAAATTTGATGAAAAACAAACAACACATCCAGAAGCTTAACTAACTCTACCGTAAATTCAAACATACACCCAAACACATCAGAGTGAAAATGTTGAAAGCCAAAGATAAAGAGAATTAATTTGTCATATAAAAGGTATTTTCAATAAGGTTAATAGCTAACTTCTCATAAGAAACCATAGAGACCACAAGGCAGAAAGATGACATGTTCCAATTGCTGAAAGAGAATAGTAATGTCTGCCAATGAAAAATAATGTCAACCAATAACTCTATATCCAGCAGAACAATGCTTCCAAAATGAGCATAAATTAAGACAGTCTTAGACAAACAAAGCAGAGAATTCTCCATGATTAGAACTATAATTTCCTTTAAAAAATTATAAAGGGAATCTTTCAGACTGAAATGAAAAGACATTAAACAATACAAATCCACATAAAAAAATAAAGAGCACCTAGGGTGCCTGCGTGGCTCAGTTGGTTAAGTGTCTAACTCTTAGTTTCAGCTCAGGCCATGATCTCAGGGTTGTGAGATCCAGCCCGGTGTTGGGTTCCGTGCTGCACATGGAGCCTGCTTAAGATTCTCTCTCCCTTTTTCTGCCAACTCCCCCACTCACTTGCATGCACACTCTCTCTAAAATAAATAATTAATTAATTAATTAATTAATTTAAAAAATGAAGAACACCAGCAAAGATAACTACTTTGGTAAATATGTGAAAAAATGTGTGCATACTTTTGCTTGTAATTCTTTTCTTCTCCTATATGACTTTTAAAAATTGTACAGAGCAATAATCGGAAAACTTGTGGATGGACTTACAATGCATGAAAATGTAGTTTGTATGGAAATAACAGCATAAAAACAAAAGTAGGGAAGTAGTTATATTGGTGTGATATCTGTTTTTACATAAATTTTAAAATAACTTGGAAGTCTGCACTCAATTGCTTTATAGTATATGAATTGTAATCCCAGAGCAACCACTAAGAAAATAAATAAAAAATATTTAAAAAATACAGTATTAAAATGTATATTTGAAAAGATCTATTTAACAACAACAACAAAAAGAGTAATGGAAGAATAGGAAAACAAAAAGACTTAAAATACAGAGAAAGCAAATATCCTATCCCAATAAGTACTATCATATTCGTAATTAAATTAAATGTATATGTAAATGGATAGCACATCAATCAAAAAGTAGAGATTGGCAAATGAATAGGTGATTCAACTGTATGTTGTCTACAGAAGATGCTGGCTGGACACAAAAACATAAATATATTGAAAATAAGTAATGCAAAATTATATATATATGGTGTATAAATATAGACAGTAAAATGTATAAAGAAAGTAACAAAAGAAGGCTGTGATCACTATATTAATATCAGAGAAAAATAGACTTTCAGACAAAATTTATTACTGAAGATAAAAAAAAGACATTTTATAATGGCAAAAGGTCAAGCCATCAGAAAGAACAATCATAAGCATATATGCACCTAAAAACAGACACCCATGAAACAAAAAGCACCAGAATGGAGGAAAGAAATAAACAATTCCACAAAAATAGCTAAAGTCTTCAATACCCCAATTTGAATAATGGATAACAAACCTAGGCAGAAGATCAAGAAGGGGAGAGAAGACTGAAACAACAATAAAAAGCCACTAGAATGAAGACAGTTGTGAGCATCACATGCAACAACAGCAGAATGCACACTCTTCTTAAGCACATAATGAAATATTCCCCAGAAACACCATACACTAGACCATTAAATAGGCCCCAGGAAATTGAAAATAATTCAGATCATACCCAGCATTTCCTGCAACAACAATGAAATAAAATTGAATTTGATAACAGGAGGAAATTTGGAAAATTCATAAATATGTGTAAATTAACCCACTCATAAATAACCAATAAGTAAAGTGAAAAATGCCATGGAAATTAAGCTTTACTTTGAGATGAATTAAAATGAAAAGAAAAATACAGAAACTTATGATTTCAAAGGGAATTTGTAGCTTTATGCACCAACATTAAAAAAATAAATATCTCAAATCCATATCCTGCTCATCTATCTCTAAAAATTAGGATAAAAAAACCAAACTATTCCCAAGCAACAGAAGGAAAGAAATAATAAAGATTAGAGTGAAAATAAGTGAAATTAAAAAAAAATAGAGGAAGTTAAAAAACAAAAAAGTTACTTCTTAAAACACATATACACAAAAAAATAACTGACAAAACTTTAGCAAGGCAGAATGGGAAAAGACAGAATACCTGAATTAATGAAATCAAGAATGAGAAAGAAGACATCACTGCCAAAAAGAAAAAGAGGAAGAAGGAGGAGGAGGAGGAGGAGGAGGAGGAGGAGGAGGAGGAGGAGGAGGAGAAGGAGAAGGAGGAGGAGGAGGAGGAGGAGAAGACATCACTGCCAGCCTTACAGAAAAGAAAAGACTAAAAAATACTGTGAACAGATGCATGCTAACAAATTAGAAAGAAATTCCTAGAAGGACACAAACTTCCAAAACTGACTCAGAAACATTAGAAAATCTGAATAAAAATATTAAAAGTAAAAAGCTTGCGTTGGCAATCAAAAATTTTCTGACAAAGAAAAACTCAGTCTTATTGCCTTTCTTAGTGAATTCTGTTAAATGTGTAATGAATTAACCATAGCGCTTCACAAAAGCATAAAAAATATTGAAGGAAACACTTTCCACCCTATTCCATAATGCCAGTAATGCACAGATAGCAGAACCAGACAAAAACATCACCAAGAATGAAACTATATACTGGTCTGTATTGTGTATACAGATGCAAATATCATCAGTGAAATGTTAGTAAACTTAATCCGGCAACATATAAAAAAGGTTATGTACAATGACCAAGTGGGTCTTATCCCAAGAATAAAAGATTGGTTAACATGTGGGCATGAATCAACGTAATACACTATATCAGATCAAAGGTAAAAACTACATGACCCTGTCAATAGATGCAGAAATATCCTGTGACCAAAGCCCACATTCTTTTATGACAAAAACACATTAAAAATAGGAAAATAAATTAAGAATAAAAAGGAACTTCATCAGCTTCATAAAGGGCAACTACAAAAAATCCATAGCTAACATTATCCTTAATGAAAAATGTTAAAATCTTTCTCCTACAATCAGGAGAAAAACACGGGTGTTCATTCTTGCCATTTCTATTAACATTTTATTGTAGTTTTTGTCAGAACAATCGGTGAAGAGAACACAAAGGCACTCAATGGAAAGGAAGAAGTAAAAACATCTCTATTCTCAGATAACATAATCTAGCATATAAAACCTAAGAAATCCCCCCAAAAACTATTGAGCTAATAAATTTTGATAAGGTTGTGGGATACATAATCAACATACAAAAATCAATTGCATTTCCAAACACTAACAATGAACAATCTGTTAATGAAATACAAAAAAAACTATTTATAATGGCATGAACAAGAATAAAAGACTTAAGAATAAATTTAATAAAGTAAGGATAAGACTTGTACACTGAATACCACAAAACAAGTTCTCATATGAAAACACTTCATATTGTTTAGATGACAATATACCCAAATTGATCTATAGATTCAATGCAATACCTCTCAAATTTCCAGCTGAACTCCCCCCACTTTTTTGCAGAAATTAACAAGTTGACCTAAAGTTGTTTTGGAAATTCCAGGACCAGAAGAGGAAAAACAAAAGAACTTCTTAAAAAAAGAAATGTTACAAGACTCACAGTTCCTAATTTCAATACTCACTATAAAGCTACAGTAAGCAAGACAGAATGTTGTACACCTGAAAATACTATAATGTTATATGTTAATTATACCTCAATAAAAATTAACTAATTAATTTTAAAAGAATGGTACTGTCCTAAGAATTGACATTTATATCCGTAGAAATAAATAAATGCTTAAATTTATGGATTTTCAACAAATGTTGCTGGGAGAACTAGATATCCACGTTTAAAAGAATGAAGTTAGGGATTCCTGGGTGGATTAATGGGTTAAGTGTCTGATTCTTGATTTCAGCTCAGGTGATGATCTCAGGGTTGTGAGATCCAGCCCCACATGCTTGTCATGGAGCCTACTTAAGATTTTCTTTTTTCAAAAAAAAGATTTTATTTATTTATTTGACAGAGATAGAGATAGCCAGCGAGAGAGGGAACACAAGCAGGGGGAGTGGGAGAGGAAGAAGCAGGCTCATAGCGAGGAGCCTGATGTGGGGCTCTATCCCAGAATGCTGGGATCATGCCGTGAGCCAAAGGCAGACGATTAACCGCTGTGCCACCCAGGCGCCCCTACTTAAGATTTTCTCTCTCTCTCTCCCTCTGCCCCTCCACCACCCTCTCTCTTACTCTCTCTCAAAAAAAAAAAAGTAAAAGAATGAAGTTAGACTCCTACTTCACACCCCCCATAAATATTAACTGATAATAAATATAATAGATGTAAATGTAATGAGCTAAAATTTCAAAATTCTCAAAAAAAATAGAAATAATGCTTTCTTAGTTATGTTACCAAGAACACAAGTGATAAAGAAAAATAGATTAAGTTGGACTTCATAAAAATTTAAAAGTTTTCTGTTTCAAAGACTCTCACAATAAAGTAGAAATAAAACCTACAGGATAGGAGAAAATAATTGTGAATCATATATCTAATAAGATATCTCTATCTAAAGGACTTTTACATCTAAAAAAAGAGAATCCAATTGATAAATACACAAAGGGTTTAAATAGATATTTCCCCAAGGAAGATAAAGAAATGACCAATAATCACATGAAAAGGAAATCAACAATTTTAATCATTAGATAAATAAATTTTTTCTAATACCAAGAGATTCTGCTTCATACCCACCCGGTTGGCTAAAACAGAAAAAGAAAGCACAAGTGTTGAGAAGAATGTAGAGAAATTGGGACCCTCATATATTGCTTGTAGGACTGTAAAATCATGCAGCCATTTTTCAAAACAATTGTCAGTTTCTCAGAATGTTAAACATATGTTGGGTTTGTCCAACAAACCCTGAGAGGGCCTGGGGACTAGACATTCTAGTGGTGAAAGGTCGTAAGCCAGACTCTGCCTCCACCTTTATTATGAATGTGATCAATACAACAAGGGAATAAGAAAAACAAGAAGGAATATGAAGCTGTAATAATCAAGACAGTGGCATAGGGAGTATTGTGTGAATAGGACAAACTGTGCTCTTGACAGGCCTGCAGAGAGGAAGTACAGGAAGTGCAGGAAGTGAGTGAAGTGCATGAAGTGCGTGACCTCTAAAGATAAGTGTTTTATCTTAAGTCAAGCATTTACTCTCTGGATGAGTGTATGGAGTCACAACAAGGATTTGGCTGTTTTCAATCTAGAGACCAGTTTTCTGGACTCTTCTTTGCTTTTCAACCAGTCTCATCCAAGGAGGCATGTGTTTATTAAATCTTCTCTAGCTAGCACTATGAATTCCCACAAACAGATTTACTATATGACCTAGCAAACCCATTCATAAGAATATGCTCAAGAGACTTATAAACATAAGTCACTACAAACATATGTACGTAAATATATATAATATTATTCATAACTGCCCCCAAATGGAAACAAATCAAATGTCCATCAAATGATGAATGAGTAAATAAAATGTGGTATATTCACACAATGGAGTATATTAATAATAAGAGATTAAATAGTGATACATGCTATGGCATAGATGAACCTTAAACATTACGCTAAGTGAAAGAAACCAGTCACATATTGAATGATTTCATTTGTATGAAATACATAGACTAGGCAAATCCATAGGGACTGATCATATATTAGTCACTGGGGAAGTGGGAAAGTGGGAGGGATGGCTAATAAGTACCAGTTTCTTTGGGAGTGATAAAAATGTTCTAAAATTAGGTTGCACAATTGTGTGAATATATTAAAACTACTGAATTGTACACTTTAGAGGAAAAGAGTGAATTTTAAGATATGTGACTTATATATCAATAAAACTGTTAGAAAGTAAGAGGGAGAGAAAGGGAGCAAGGGAGGAAGGAAGAAACCAGTGAGATACGTGGTAAGATATTCAGGCAATGTTAAATGCCTTTTTGATATACTCTATCATTAATTTAATATATAGGGAGTCACCATAACTATGTACTTTTCCAAAATGTATGTTCAAGTGCTTCTCTGGAGAAAGTCAGCTGTTGGGTTCAGCCACAATCTTTATTTTCACATTTTTATTTTTTAATGACAGTGAAATATTGGGAAAGAGTTCTGAGGGTATTTGCAAGCAATTATGTGTAATAACAAACCAGGGAATCTAAGTGATGGTAGAAGAAAAAGGAAGACAGGAAACATGAATAATAGAAAGAACTTGGGTCCATGAAATGGAAATATTGAAGTCAATAGACGGTTGCAGTTGGGATAATTTGCAATGGAAAAGGGAAGATGGGAGGTGATGATTGGTTAATAAGAAG
This sequence comes from Ursus maritimus, assembly GCF_017311325.1. NCBI lineage: Eukaryota > Metazoa > Chordata > Mammalia > Carnivora > Ursidae > Ursus > Ursus maritimus. Next base: position 2,477,359 of record NW_024427107.1, read on the forward strand.
ACTTGGAATTCGTATTTTAGGGTAAGCCCTAAAATGACATTAGTGTCATGTGTGGCATGGGCTATATTCTAAATGTGAACATGAACAGTCTACTGATATAAAGTGAAGAGATCACAGGATGTGAAAAAGTCAAGGAAATGAGATCCTGGGTTTCGGATGGACTGCCCTCAGGGCTGCTACTGTCAATGAAATGTCAGCAGAAGCTGAAATGCAGTAGCCAGGTGCTGTCTAATTTTTTTTTTAAATAAATAATGACAGTGATGGGTTTTGAAGATGACATCAAAGGAGAGTAAGCATGATGGTAAATAGTGAAATAATGAACCTTAAATAAGCAGGAAAGTTTTGGAAGACTGTGCAGTGGGTAAGATTTCAACTGTGACAGCAGGTAAATAAAAGGACGTTTATGTCACCCTGTGATTTTGAGATGCATGGGCAATGAGGAAAGAAAGATTAAAGAAGCTTTGAGGGTAAGACCAGTTTTCCCATGAAGCAATGGAGTAGAGGTAAGGCTGTGAGAAGAGTTGGGGGATAGAAGAGAGATAGCAGATTATAGAGCACAACGTCAAGAAGATAGCCTGGTATTTCTAATGAAAGAGAAAGATGCAGTGAAGGATATTCAGCAGATTATGTGTGGGTTCTGGGATAAAACAGCTTGCAGCACGTAGAGTGTGGATGGTAATGGGTGGCCACTGACATTTGCATCTGAAGTGTACAAGACAGTGAGGTTTGATGCAATCATTCTGAAAATACATTAGAGGAAAGTGGATTTGATAAAAGAAGATAAGATCTGAAAATGTTTAGTCAATTTAAACTCAGGTAAGTCGTTGGTGATGGTCAAGAACTTCTGAAATTTACTCCGATGAAGTGAAACTGTCCACAGTGTATTGGGGAAAATGTCATACTCTAAATCCCAACGTGACTTTTATTTACAGAATTTCAACTTCTTTCTTTCTCACTTGATAATTCAATAACCAGGGGCTTTGCCTGGTAGTTGTGTATATTTTCTTTGCTCTAGAGGCAGAGTGATCAGCAATATCCTAAGGAATGGGGGAGAGATTATCCTTAATGCTTGTTATCTTTCATGTAATAATACATTATTAGTTAAATTACTGCCATTATTAGTGTTAATTTAAATTAGTTATTTTTATATAATCATGCTTGATTTAACTTAAATCTATAACATAGGATTTATTGTGTTACTATATAGAGACAATTCAAATGTTCATTCAAGGGTTGTTGTGTCTTCTATTGGTTCTGTTCTACTAAGTAATTGTATTACAATGGAAAATGCAGTTACTCTTTTTGTCTTCATTTTTAACAAATGAAAAATAAAGAATTTATCTTGGATAATCTCTGACCCTTTTGTGATATCACTATATGTACATACATTTATGTGTGAGGGAGACTCTGTGTGTGCATGTGTGTGTGCGTTTTTGAGATGGAGAGAGCAGAGAATATTACATTTTTCCTTATTGGCAACATGCTGAGAAATATTTGTGTATCATTTTGCATATTTTCATTCATAGTGAGTTCAAACAAAAGAACCAAAGGATGCACAAGGAATGAATATCAAATACATGACACATGCATAGACATGCTTAGGCTTCCTTTTGTAATGATAATTGTAAATGAATGAAACGTTCCTGATAGTTTCATTGTTGACATTATCATAAAGAGCTTTCTGGGCCTATTACATGGTTGAAACACTTGAATTGTTTTGAAACATGGGATTATAATGCTTGACATTATTTATTTGTTAAGCATTGAAGTAAATTTATTTTTTTCTCTCTTGAAAACTTAAATATCAGTATTTTGGGAGAAAGGATTTGGTAATCACTTAAGGAACTTAGGTTTCTGACGTAAAATAACCCCTTTGGCACAGCACAACCAAAGAGCTGTGATTGCCTGTGCATCCTGAAGCATATTATACTATCATTTTCCCAGTTAATAAAATGTTCTTAGTTTGTGAAGAAGAATTATTTTTAGACATATACGTCAATAGATTTTAAAGTCCAGGTTTAAAAAAAATTATAATCATCAGTCAGAAAAACTGTTATTGAAATAAACTGTTTTAGGTAATATAATGTGATCTCCCATTTGCCTTTCCCTCATTATAGCATTTCTTATACATATATGTAACCCAGTCTTTGGAGTTTGAACCCTGGAACATCATCTGTGCATCTCTGCAGTAGCCAGAGTTTATGTATTGGATACAAATAAATACAATGACGTAAAGAAGAGTCAAAGCGTCCCAGTTCAAGAGGGGCATTATTCCCCAGAGTCAGCAAAAGCTTCGATCTACAGTTAAGGGTCATCTGGGTGACAGAGCTTAGCCGTGTGGAGCTCTCGCTGTACTCCCGGAGTGCCTCTGATGAGGAAACTGGCAGAGACCGTATCCCAAACCCCAGTGACCCCAGCTTAGGGGCCGAGAGAAAGGAGTGCTTTCTTAGTCCTGCCAAGAACAAGAGTTGCCAGCTGTTATCTGGCATGTGTCGTTAGAAGGAATTTTGTGCAAAATGAAAGACAACTCTTACAATTTTGATTTTTATTTCTCTTCAATATTTTTGTCACTCTCATAACCACTTCTTTTTCTTACTGCAAGAAATAAACAAAAAGGGAAATGGAAATCACTGGAGAATTGTAGGGGCTTGTGGAAATCTCAGTAACTCAAGTCACATGAATCCTTTCTCTATTTTTGTTCTTACTTGTATGTAGGGAATTAATATATAGATACATAAATGATTCCGTGTACAATTTCTCATTTCTCAGACATTACAGCCCTAAAGAACAAAGATTCTACTCAGACTATTACCATACCCCAGCCTCTTTCAAGCCTCCTGGAATTCTAAATACAAATGTCCTTTCTTCATTTTCCTGGCTGATATTCATGTTTGATGTATATAAAAGGCTTATTCTTCAAATTCCTTTCTTCCTCTGAGTTTTCAGTGAAACAAATATAAGATTATGCAAGATGAATTATAGCCTTTGGGCCATGGCCCTGCCTGGCCTCAGAGAATCTCACATAAGCCACTACTTTGGACCATAGCATCAGAAAAACACTGGTTCTTTGTCCTGGTAGAAGGTAGTTTAAGGAGGATATATTCTTACAAGTTTTAGATCTTTTAGTCAACTCTGGCTGCACTGTGCTCTCAGTGTGACACTGTTCTTTTCTGTCTGGGATGAATAAAAAACTCTTCATTTTTTGGCTCTAACCTTCCAAGCTCCAACCCCTTCTCCTCAGATCCCATACCTAGTGTTTCTCTCCCATCTTTGCTTTCATCATTTCCTAACCTTATATTAGGGTCTTTGCAGACCTTGTTCCTGGTTTCTCTGGCTGGGATGCCTTCTTTCCCAATCTTGGTTTAACGACCTCCTATGCATATTTTTCACACAAGAGTTATTTCAGAAAGCCTTCCATGATTCTCTATGGGCAGAGCTACCTAGTCAGTACCCTCTTTGCTAACAAATAAAGGAATATCTATTTGTAAATATGATGTCGGAACTCAGTTCCCTGGCAAACATATTCTGAGACAGAGATTTATACACATGAGGTTTAATTGAGAACATTGTCAGGACACCTGTAAGGAAATGATGGAAGCTTAATTGGGCAGTGGATGAAGTTGAACTGGGATGCAATTGCAGTGGAGCACCCTACTGGTTCTAGAAGGAGCTCTGAAGGTGGGTTGGCTTTTAAGAGTTGTCTCAAATAGAGGCAAAGAGATCAGTCTTTGTATCTGCACATTGGTCTTTGGATATTAGCTGTCTCTGAAGAGGAGTGTGATGTGAGTTGAGGCAGTGCCCTATGGCAGTGCCAGAGCAATTCCTAAGCAAGGACCGACTGTGAGACATCAGCAGCCAATACTCTTAGAAGAAGGCTTGGAAGGCAACACACACTGCAACCCATTGTGGTGGAGCTCAGATCCATTTCTTCTGGGAGAACAGCTTTCCCTCCTAAGACAAGTATTCATGATATGAACTATGCACACATTCCTGCACTTTTTCTTGGGGAAACTCACAGTCAGCCTTCACTCTAGCCATCCTAGATTCACTTTATCTTCAGCTAGCATTTCTGCTAGTTGGGATGGATTACCTGATTGAGTGACCTGGACCCTCATTCTCAAGTGATCTGAAACATTGGCGATTATGTTTTCTCAGAGTGTCACTGTTTCACTTGTTCACTTGCTGTCAAATATGGACAAAAAGTACTACAAGATCTCTTAATGGACCACTTGGGTGCCATGGGTGTTCTTCCTCACTTTCATTACATAATGACAACTGTACATTCTCCTGATGATCACTGTCTATTATGCCAGCCAGGATGGTTACTCATGTTTTTACTTGCTAATTTATTGACATAAAAAGCCTGAAGTGACCCTTGTAGAATAGATAGCTCTACATTTAAAGGGACTCTTATTATGAACTCTAGGAGAAGCATTTCCTATCCTGGGGTAAATATGCACTATTCATGCATTGTTCAGAGTGTTTTTGATAGAGTTTACTATTCAGTAAACTTCTGAAGGAACCATGCAGTACAGAGGTTAAAGAATTATTATAATAGAGACCATTCTAAAATTGATGGTAATACTCTCTAGCATCTATCATTAATTATGCCTGTAATATCATAGACAATTTTAAATAAGCTTTTTTTCCCTCATGTAATACTGTTACATGACACTGAAAGTATCTGATTGAATCTTTTCTACTGTTGCTTTATTTTTCCTTTTTGAATATAATAACTAGACACAGATTTTGTTCATAATGGTGCAGAACATAAATGATCATGTTCAGAACCCACAAACCCTTCTCTCCTTGCTATTCAAGCACCTATGCACTGGTGAGAAATTTGAACCTAAAGCTCAGGGATTTGCCATATTATCCATATTAGTTTGACTGTGTAGCCACAGACAAAATGCAAGTAAAACTACAAGTTAACCCGAAAGTTTAATTGGTAGAATGATTATTTTTGATGGTATGACCCTAGTAGTTTGGATGCCATTGAGCAGTGAGTAAGTATAATGGCATTGAGAGGTAGATATCTTACTGTGGATAGGATAAAAGAAATATAGTTTGAGTGAAGGTGAGGAAAATCCTGTGGTATTGATTGGAATTAGAGTTTTCAATATAAACACATGCTTTAGAAAAATGCTAATTCCTTTGGGTCAGATTTAGTAAGTCACAGCAGAGTAATGCTCTTGGTACAACAGATAGAAAAAAGCTGAATAAAATGTAAAAGTCATATTGTAATAACATCACAGGCCAGAAGAAACAAAGATTGAGTAAACTACAACTCGAGAGGAGATTGGTATTATCTAAATAATTTCTACCCTTGTAGAAATTTTCTTATTCTCCCTTATTATTATTATTATTATTATTATTATTATTATTATTATTATTTCTTATTATTCTTATTTCTACCTTGTAGAAATTTTCTTATTCTTGGTGTGGACAAAACAGAAAGATTCTGATGGGGAAAAAATATCAGTAAACTGTCTGTAGTCATGAGGGATGGCAATTAACTTTTTTAAAACTTGCAGGGATGCAACAACATGACAAGCTTATCCTAGAACACTAGCTGAACACAGGGGCTACACAGGAGTCCAGGAAATTATGCTGAAAACTTCTAAATGGCAGAATAAAATTTTCTGTGAAGTCCAATCATGTGTTCAGACACATTTCGTTTTCCTTTTTAAGACATTAGTCAGACTTTAAGCTACATATTATAGGAAGGTAGAGAACCAGACTGGAGTATCTAAAGCCAGATATGGTTCTCCCAGAGTTCTGCATGGTTGAGGAGCATGAGGCTTTTAATGAAAAGCTGAAAAGACCCTGGTCAGGACCCAGATAGCCTCTGTCTTATGTAAATTGGATACAAAATTTACCCCCAATAAATTCTTGATTGAAGTGAAATGATCAACCCCTTACTTTATCTTTACCTTATTTACCATAATGAGTGGAATCTCAAGAATTCTTCTACACAGTATGTTTGGCATGCAGACAAAAGTACTAGATATATTTAGAGGCAAAAAAAATTACTCCCCCCCCCCCGAGAAAGAGAGAGATTGAGAGAAAAAACAACAGCATAGTCATCAAGTGTTGGTTCACAAGCTCCTATAGAGCTTCTGACATGTAAACCAGGCCCAATATGTGGAGGGCAGGGAGATATCAGAGAAAGAGACAGGCCACTCCACCTGTGTAAGTGGTGGATTTAATGTATCAAACTTATACAGGAAGCTTTTCTTGGGTGGCAGCTAGAACCAGTAGATCTCTTCACCAAACAGCACAATCTTAAGTTTTCATAGAAACCTTAACTGGGTTCAGTCATGTATACTGGCCAAATGATTTCACATCACCTTCCCAAGGCTGTGCCCTTGGAGCAGCTTCTGGGAGTGGGAAAGACAAGCCAAACCCACATTCCAAAGACAGGAGTGGGGATAAGGAGCCTTGGATTGCTGGAGTTCAGTTCACAGTCAAAGATCATTTCTAACACCAAGACACTGAATTTACAAGCAAACAATGGCTACACCATCTATGACAATAGAACTCTGATTCACAACTCTATAGCTGCCATCCCAGGATACTGAACTACAAAGTTTGCAGCAGCCTGTTTGGGAAACAAAATCACATTTGGAGTGATTAGCCCAAAATAATCAGAACCTAGTCAATGACTACTAAATTCCCCAAAGAGAAAACAAGTAAGAATATGATACACATAGCAGTAATTACATTAAATGAGTGGACAGGACATTGTAATTCAAAGACAAAACCTTGTCAGAGAGTATTAAGAAAGGGGTACCTATATGGGGATAGGGAATATAGTCAATGTTATTGTAATAACATTTTATGGTGACAGATGGTAGCTACACTTGCGGTGAGCATAGCATAACAAATAAATAAACTTGTTGAATCACTATGTTGTACACCTGAAACTAATGTAACATTGTGTGTCAACTATATTTCAATAAAGAGAAGAAAGAAAGAAAGAAAGAAAGAAAGAAAGAAAGAAAGAAAGAAAGACCTAACTACATGCTAATTACAAAGGGGCACACTTTAAATATAAGGCCACAAATTGATTGAATATAAGAAGGTAGAAAAAGAGGGGTGTCTGGGTGGCTCAGCCAGTTGAGTGTCTGCTTTTGGCTCAGGTCATGATCCCAGGGTCCTAGGATCGAGTCCTGCATCAGGCTCCCTGCTCAGCTGGGAGTCTGCTTCTCCCTCTGCCTGATGCTCCCCCTGCTCATGCTCTCTCTCTCTCTGTCAAATAAATAAACAAAATCTTTAAAAAAAAGTTAGAAAAAGAGATATTATGCAAAAACAAAGTAGAAGAAATGTAGTATGTTTAAAACAAAAGCAGGTTAAACATAATTTATGTGTAATTGAACTAAAATATTGCTAGAAATAATTATAATTTATAATTCTAGAAGAATCAATTAAACATAAATACATAATACTCCTAAACTTGTGTGCAGTGGATAATATATCCTCAACATACATGAAGGAAAAATTGTCAACAAAAAGAGGAAGAGAAAGATACATTTGGAAATTTTCACATACTCTCTCCATAACTGATAAAACAAAGAGGGAAAAATTATCTACAAGGATTTAGAAGAATTGAACAATGTGATTAACTGACTTGACCTAATAGTTATGTGCATAATTACTGAAAATACAATCACAGAATGCACATTTATTTCACATGCAACTGAAAGATTTACCTGAATCATAAAACAGGTATCAACAAATTCCAAATGATTCAGTTCACAACCAGTATATTCTTTAAACAGAATGGCATTAAAGTTGAAATCAACAGAAAGAAAACTAAAATATCTCTGAAGTTTGGAAATTAAGCACAATAATTCTAAATAGCCTATGACTCCCTCACCCCAAAGAGTAATCACAACGAAAAATAGAAAACTTTCAAACTGAAGTAAAAAGGGACATATGAAAATACATGGGACACAGTTAAAGCAGGAATTAGAGAATTGATAGCTTTAAATGCATATATTTAAATGAAAGAAAAGTTAAAAACTTCATGTCAAGAAGCAAAGAAAAGAAGATCAAATAATATCCAAAGAAAATAGGAAAAAGAAATTATATTGATGAGAGCATAAATTAAAGAAATAGAAAACAAATATTTAATAGAGAAAGTCAACAAAGTTAAAGGTTTGTTGTAGGAAATTATTAATAACATTGATCAACACCTACTGAGACTGCTATAAAGAAGATAATAAAAGAACATTATAAATAATTTCATATCAATAACTTTGATGATTTGGATGAAGTAAAATAACTTAAAAATTAAAACTTCTACTTGACAGATAAGAAATTAAAAAATTGAGTTTTCCTATAACAAATAAAGAAATTGCATTTGGTTTTCTGTTTTTGTTTTTAAAGATTTTTATTTATTTATTTGAGAGAGAGAGTGAGTGAAAGAGAGAGAACATGAGTGGGGTGGAGGAGCAGAGAAAGAAGCAGACTCCCCACTGAGCAGGAAGCCTGATGTGGGGCTCAATCCCAGGACTCCAGGATCACGACTTGAGTGAAAGGCAGACACTCAAATGACTGAGCCACCCAAGAAACTGCATTTGTAATTAAAAACAAACTTCCTTCAATGGTAACCTCAGGACTGTATGTTTTTACTGGCATGTTCTTTAAAAAATTTACAGAAGAAGTAGCACTTAACTTACAAAAACTCTTCGAGAATCTGGAAAGAAGAGCCTTACAAATTATTTTTATGGCATCAGCATAATTTTGATTCCAAAACCTGACAAAGATATTTTAAAAAAGAAAAAAAAAAAGAAATAAAATTAAAATCTGGAACGTAATATTTAAAAAATAGTAAATCTAATACAGCAACTTGTAAAAAGGATATTACATTAAGATCAATGGTGTTTATTCAAGAAACACAAAGTTGGTTGAAAGGTTGAATATTAATCAATGAAACCATATTAATAAAGAATAGTGGAAAATCATATGATCATATTAGTGGAAAATCATATCATATTAATAAATGCAGAAAAGGCTTTTGATTAAATCTGACTGATATTTTGATAAAATTAACGGCTGTTAAATTTTAATGGTCTGGAAAATAAAATACATTTTCTTAATCAGATTAATAATATTTGCAATAAACCCACATTAACCATACTTAATGTTTGCAGTAGAACCTATGAACTTTCTTCCCTACTCTGCAGGCACGGGCAGGTGTCCGTGGTAGGAAGTGAATGTTTACTTGCTTGATATTCATTCATGAGCATATATGTCTTTTCCATTCTGGGAGGGCAAAAGCATTTTGGTCTGAATATTTTTCAGATGCCAATACCTAGGTGCAATATCTTAGAAAAGATTAACAGTGAATATAGTTTACTCCGTCTAGGTCCATATATTGCTTGGTTAGAAAAACAGATCATCTTTTTATGAGGAGAGTGGTAATAGGACAAGTGGTCTATCTGAAGCTCCATGATCAACACCAGGTATAACTGAGAGTTATCATGAGAGAATTTTTGTGGATGTCATGGTGCAAGGAGGTATGTGAGCCTGTTATCAGGGGTGGTGCTAGCCAATAATTTAACTCAGTATGGTTTCTTCCTGAATCTAAATGTAATGTTGTCCCCCATTTCACTCTGCTTCTACCATAGCATTGTCAAACTTAGTTTTCAATCTATTTTCCTGATAGCATAAGCTTTTGAGAGCAGAAAGAATGTTTATCTTTAGAGTAAGTAGTTTAATATTTGGCATAGATCAGATGCACGATGAAATGTGCTTAATTGATTGTGAACCTGTTGTTTCTCTCTGCCATGCTGAACAGTATGTATAATGTATAAAAACCTCTTCTTTTTAATATTTTTTTAAAAAATTATTTATTTATTTGACAGAGAGAGACAGCCAGCGAGAGAGGGAACACAAGCAGAGGGAGTGGGAGAGGAAGAAGCAGGCTCCAGCAGCAGGAAGCCTGATGCAGGGCTAGATCCCAGGACGCTGGGATCACACCCTGAGCTGAAGGCAGATGCTTAAAGACTGAGCCACCCAGGCGCCCCTTAAAAACCTCTTCTATCAAACAACTCACACAATATAAAAATGTTCTTCTAAGCACATGATCTGTTGTGCCAAATCAGAGAAACTTAGAAAACTTGTTACACTTTTTAAACATACCAGAAACTGTTAGAAAGCCACTTATTTTAGCCTCAAGTTTGGCTAATGCTTCAAGACAATGGACCCTTCATTCCAAAGAGATGATTGACACTATCCAGTACTCACAAATTTAGGGAAATACAACTAGATTTTTACTTTGGCCCACAACAGAAAGAGAAAGTCTAAATTAAAAAGAATGAAACTTGACCACTCTCTCACACCATACACAAAGATAAACTCCAAATGGATGAAAGACCTCCATGTGAGACAGGAATCCATCAAAATCCTAGAGGAGAACATGGGCAGCAACCTCTATGATATTGGCCAAAGCAACCTTTTTCATGACACATCTCCAAAGGCAAGAGAAACAAAAGATAAAATGAACTTGTGGGACTTCATCAAGATTAAAAGCTTCTGCACAGACAAGGAAACAGTCAAAAAAACTAAGAGGCAGCCCACGGAATGGGAGAAGATATTTGCAAATGATGCTACAGATAAAAGACTGGTATCCAAGATCTACAAAGAACTTCTCAAACTCAATACACAAGAAACAAATAAACAAATCATAAAATGGGCAGAAGATATCGGAACAGACACTTTTCCAATGAAGACATACAAATGGCTAACAGACACATGGAAAAATGTTCAAAATCACTAGCCATCAGGGAAATTCAAATCAAAATCACACTAAGATACCACCTTACTCCAGTTAGAATGGCAAAAATTGACAAGGCAAGAAACAACAATTGCTGGAGAGGATGTGGAGAAAGGGGATCCCTCCTACATTGTTAGTGGGAATGCAAGTTGGTACAGCCACTCTGGAAAACAGTGTGGAGGTCCCTTAAAAAGTTAAAAATTGAACTACCCTATGACCCAGCCATAGGGTCATATTTATCCCAAAGATACAGATGTAGTGAAGAGAAGGGCCATATGCACCCCAATGTTCATAGCAGCATTGTCCACAATAGCTAAATCGTGGAAGGAACTGAAATGCCCTTCAACAGATGACTGGATTAAGAAGTTGTGGTCCATATATACAATGGAATATTACTCAGCTATCAAAAAGAACGAGTTCTCAACATTTGCTGCAACATGGATGGCACTGGAGGAGATAATGCTAAGTGAAATAAGTCAAGCAGAGAAAGACAACTATCATATGATTTCTCTCATCTATGGAACATAAGAACTAGGAAGTTCGGTAGGGGAAGAAAGGGATAAAGAAAGGGGGGGTAAACAGAAGGGGGAATGAAGCATGAGAGACTATGGACTCTGAGAAACAAACTGAGGGCTTCAGAGGGGAGGGGGATAGGAGAAGGGGATAGACTGGTGATGGGTAGTAAGGAGGGCACATATTGCATGGTGCACTGGGTGTTATACGCAACTAATGAATCATCAAACTTTACATCAGAAACCAGGGATGTACTGTATGGTGACTAACATAATACAATAAAAAAGAGTGCTAGGGACTATCAGTCCATTGTTAATATCTGCCAGTCCCAGAGAGTCTGGTACCATTTTGTGAAGAATACAGTGTGAGAAAGAGGTGTGGTTGGCTTATTCATCAATCACAGCTCTCTTGTTGTCAAGGGCTTGCCTTCAACAAGATGTAGGACACAGCAATGACTTCAATAAAGTTTAAAGTTGTTATTGCTGAGAGAGAGTCTAAGATGGTGGAGGAGTAGGAGACCTGAGTGTCATCTGGTCCCAGGAATTCAGCTAGATAGCTATCAAATCATTCTGAACATCTGCAAACTCAGCCGGAGATCTAAGAAAAGAATAGCTGCAACTCTACAAATAGAAAAGCAACCACTTTCTGCAAGGTAGAAGGTGCAGAGAAGTGAATCTGAGGCGATATATGGGAAGATAAACCACGGGGGGAAGGAGCCTCTGTAACCTGGCTACTGGAAAATGATACAGTAGCAGAGCACAAAATCAGACCTTTTAGAAGTCTGCTCAGGAGAGGGGCATCCCTGCCTGAAAGGCACTCAGCTGATGAAGTGGGATGAATCCTAGGTGGGACAGTGTGATCTCAGGATCCCCAGGATTACAGAAAGAACAGGAATGCCTGATTGTGGCAGAGTTCCCAGGCATTGGAGCAGGGAAGCCAGCTGTAATCAGCGAGCTCAGGATTAGGTTGTCAGTTTGGGATTGTCATAAACCATGAACCTTGGCATGGTTGAGTGAATGTTGTTTAAGCAAGGGCCCAGCAAGCAGCAGAACCATGGCAAGACCCCCCTTCCTCCCCCAGGGGGAGTGGCGCTGGTGTGCATTGCAGAAGTTTGCAGGGTTTGGATACTCAAAATAGGGTCCCATGCCTGAGATACAAATAGTCAGTCACAGGCTGGACGAGCATGGAGTGAGGACAGAGACAAGGGAGGCAGGACTTATAGATGACTTTTCCCTGAGGGCATACTGAGGAGTGGGGCACCAAGCTCTTGGCTCCAGGGCTGGAGATTGGGAGGCCATCACTTTCATTCTCATCCTCTAAAGCTACACAGAAAGCCTTCAGGGAACAAATGCCACTTAGAGCAATTCAGCATATTAGTTAGCCTGACCCCCTGACAAGGACGGTTTAATTCCTCTTGGGGTAAAGACACTTAAGAATCAAAGCAAAAGGCCCCTCTCCCAGAAGATTAGCAAGAACAACCAGCCAAGACCAAATTTACTGATCATTGAGAAGTGCAAAACTCCAGTCCTATGGGAGTATACCATAAGGAATTCATGGTTTATTTCCCATGATTCTTTAGTCTTTCAATTTTAATTTTTTTCTCTTTTCTTTTTCAACCAATTTCTTCTTCTATCAATTCTTTTTAAAAATCTTTTTAAATTTTCATTTTTACAGTTACATTCTATCTTTTCATTGTATTTAATTCTGTTTTGTCAATTTATGTTTTACTTCCTCTACAATTTTGGAATAAAGTTTCTTCTAACAGACCAAAATACACCCAGAATCTACTGTATGGCTCTGTTCTCTTCATGTATCTGATCATATTATCTCTTTCTCTTTTTCTTCTTCTTCTTTCTTTGCTATTCTTGTTTGTTTGTTGAGGTTTTTGTTTTGTGAGTCTTTTTAAATTTTCATCTTTACAGATACATACTGTCCTTTCAATGCATTTAATTTTATTTTTGTATATATGTAAGTTTTTCTTTCTTTAAAATTTGAGATGTAGTTTCTCTTAACAAATCAATCAAAATACATTCAGGATATAGTGTATTTCTCTGTTCTGTTCACCTATCTGTGTATAATCCTTTCTTTGTTTTTGTCTTTTTTCTTCTTTTTTGCTTTTTGTCTTTTAATTTTCATTTTTACACTTACATTCTATCCTTTCATTGTATTTAATTTTATTTTTGTACAGATATAAGCTTTTCTTTCTTTACAATTTTGGGACCTAGTTTTCTAAAAAAAAAAAAAAACAGACTTAAATAGACATGGGATCCAATGTATTGTTCTGTTCAGTCTACCTGTCTGATTATATTCTCTTTGTTTTTGGAGTTGGTTTTTTTTTTTTTTTTTCTGTAACCTTTTTTTTTTTTTTTTTTTTTTTAGGGATTAATTTGTTTAGCGTATATTTCTCTGGGGTCATTGTTGTCATTTTAGTATTTTATTCTCTCTCTCATCTATTCTTCTGTGTACAGAAAGACAAGACAAAGAACTTGTCTCAAAAAAGAGAACAAGTGGCAGTACTGACTGCCAGGGACCTAATCAGTATGGACATAAGTAGATGTTGAAACTAGAGTTCAGAATAATGATTATAAAGATGGTAGCTGGGTTTGAAAAAAGTATAGAAGACACTAGAGAATCTCTTCTGCAGAAATAAAAGAACTAAAATCTAATCAAGACAAAATAAAAAAGGCTATTAAGGAGATACAATAAGAAATGGAAGCTCTAACTGCTAGGATAAATGAAGCAGAAGAGAGAATTTGTGATATAGAAGACCAAATGATGGAGAATAAAGAAGCTGAGAAAGAGAGAGATAAACTGGGCCATGAGGGGAGAATTCAAGAGATAAATGATACCATAAAGCAAAACAATATTAGAAGAATTGGGATTCCAGAAGAAGAGGAAAGAAAGATGGGGGGGAGGGAGAAGACAGAAGGTATATTGGAGCAAATTATAGTGGAGAACTTCCCTAATCCTGGGAAGGAAACAGTCTTCAAAGTCCAGCAGGCACAGAAACACCCCCCCTCAAAATCACTAAAAATAAGTCAACACCCCAACATATAATAGTGAAACTTGCAAATCTCAGAGACAAAGAGAAAATCCTGAAAGCAGCTCAGGACAAGAGGTCCTTAAACTACAAGGGTAGAAACATTACACTGGCAGCAGACCTATCCACAGAGACCTGGCGGGTCAGAAAGGACTGGCACAGTATATTCGGGGTACTAAATGAGAAAAATATGCAGCCAGGAATACTTTATCCAGCTAGGATGCCATTCACAAGAGAAGGGGTGGTAAAAAGCTTCTAGGACAAACAGAAATGAAAAGAATTTGTGGTCATCAAACTAGCCCTACAGGAAATTTTGAAAGGGGTCCTCTAAACAAAGAGAGAGCCAATAGTACATAGACTAGAAAGGAACAGAGACAATATACAGAAACAGGGACTTTGCAGGTTGTTAATACAAAGGCACTAAATTCATATCTTTCAATAGTAACTCTGAATGTAAATGGGCTAAATGCCCCAATCAAAAGACACAGGGTATCAGATTGGACAAAAAAGCAAGACCCATTGATATGATGTCAGCAAGAGAGTCATTTTAGACCCAAAGACACCTTCAGGTCGAAAGCGAGCAGGTGGAAAACGATTTATCGTGCTAAGCTGCGGTGACAATCCTCATATCAGCCAAATTAGATTTGTAAACCAATGACTGTAACAAGAGACAAGGAAGGACACTATATCATAATTAAAGTGTCTACCCAACAAGAAGATGTAACGATTGTAAATATTTATGCCCCTAACATGGGAGCAGCAAATTGTGTAAGCCAATTAATAATAAGATCAAAGAAACACATCAATAATTATACAATAATAGTAGGGGATTTTAACATCCCCCTCACTGCAGTGGACAGATCATCTAAGCAGAAGATCAACAAGGAAATAAGGGCTCTGAATGACACACTGGACCAGATGGACTTCACAGATATATTCAGAACATTTCATCCTAAAGCAAGGGAATAACATATTCTTCTCTAGTGTACATGGAACATTTTCCAGAATAGATCACACACTGGGTCACAATCAGGTCACAACCAGTACCAAAAGATTGGAATCATTCCCTGCATATTTTTGGAACACATTTTTTTGAAACTTGGAACTCAATCACAAGAGGATTTTTGAAATGAACTCAAATACAAGGAAGTTAAAGAGAGTCCTACTAAAGAATGAATGGGTCAACCAGGAAATTAAAGAAGAATAAAAAAAATTCATGAAAAAAATTCATGGAAAGAAGTGAAAATGAAAATACAATTGTTCAAAATCTTTGGGCTGCAGCAAAGCTAGTCCTAAGAGGGAAGTATATAGCAATACAAGATTTTCCCAAGAAACAAGAAAGTTCTCAAATACACAACCTAACCCTACACCTAAAGGAGCTGGAGAAAGAACAGCAAATAAAGCCTAAACCCAGCAGGAGAAGAGAAATACTAAAGATTAGAGGAGAAACCAATGAAATAGAAACCAAAAGAACAGTTGACAGATCAACAAAACTAGGAGCTGCCTGTTTGAAAGAATTATTGAGATTGATAAACCCCTAGTCAGACTTATCAAAAAGAAAAGAGAAAGGACCCAAATAAATAAAGTCATGAACAAAAGAGGTGAGATCACAACCAACACTGACAAAATACAAAAAATTATAAGAACATATTATGAGCAACCATATACCAACAAATTAGACAATCTGGAAGAAATGGATGCATTCCCAGAGATGAATAAACTACCAAAACTGAACCAGGAAGAAAGAGAAAACATGAACAGACCCATAACCAGCAAGGAAATTGAAGCAGTAACCAAAAATCTCCCAACAAACAAGAGCCTAGAGCTGGATGGATTCCCAGGGGAATTCTAACAAACATTTAAACAAGAATTAATACCTATTCTTCTGAAGATGTTTTAAAAAAACAGAAATGGAAGGAAAATTTCCACAGTAATTTTATGACGCCAGCATTACCTTGATCCCAAAACCAGATAAAGGAGAATTACAGACCAATAACCCTGATGAACACGGATGCAAAAATTCTCAGCAAAATACTAGCCAATAGGATCCAACAGTGCGTTAAAAGGATTATTCACCATGAACAAGTGGGATTTGTTCCTGGGCTGCTAGGGTGGTTCAACATCTGCAAAGCAATCAACATGGTACACTACATAAATAAAAGAAAAGACAAGGATGACATGATCATCTCAATAGATGCAGAAAAAGCATTTGACAAAGTATTATTCACCACAACCAAGTGGGATTTATTCTTGGGCTGCAAGTTTGGTTCAACATCCACAAATCAATCAATGTGATACACTACAATAATAAAAGAAAGGACGTGAACCATATGACCCTCTGTTATAGATGCAGAAAAAGCATTTGACAAAGTACAGCATCCTTTCTTGATTAAAACTCTTCACAATGTAGGAATATGGGGAACATACTTCAATATCATAAAAGCCATATATGAAAAGCTCACAGGGAACATCATTCTCAATGAGGAAAAACTGAGAGCTTTTCCCCTAAGGTCAGGAACTGGACAGGTTTGTCCACGATCACCACTGATGTTTAACAAAGTTCTAGAAGTCCTAGCCTCAGCAATCAGACAACAGAAAGAAATAAAAGGCATCCGGATTGGCAAAGAAGTCAAACTCACACTCTTTGCAGATGACGTGATACTCTAGGTGGATAACCCCAAAGACTCTGCCCCAAAGTTGCTAAAACTCATACAGGAATTTAGCAAAGTGGCAGGATATAAAAGCAATGCATGGAAATCAGTTGCATTTCTATATACTAACAATGACACAGAAGAAAGAATTTAAGAAGTCGTTCCCATTTACAATTGCACCCAAAACTATAAGATCTTTAGGAATAAACCTAACCAAAGAGGCAAGAGTCTGTACTCAGAAAAAGATAGAACACTCATGAAAGAAATGAAGGAAGACACAAAGAAATGGAAAAATGTTCCATGTTCATGGATTGGAAAAACAAATATTGTTAAAATGTCTATGCTACCTAGAGCAATCTACAAATTCAATGCAATCCCTATCAAAATACTATCAATTTTTTTCACAGAGTTGGAACAAACAATCCTAATATTTGTAAGGAACCAGAAAAGACCCCAAACAGCCAGAGGAATGTTGAAAAAGAAAACCAAAGCTGGTGCCATCACAATTCCGGACTTCAAGCTCTATTACAAAGCCGTAATCATCAAGACAGTACGGTACTGGCACAAAAGAGACACATAGATAGATCAATGGAACAGAATAGAGAACCCAGAAATGGACCCTCAATTTTGTGGTCAACTCATCTTGGACAAATCGGGAAAGAATATCCAACGTAAAAAAGACAGTGTCTTCAACAAATGGTTTGGGGAAAATTGGACAGCCACATGCAGATGAATAAAACTGGACCATTTCCTTATACCATGTACAAAAATAAACTCCAAATGGATGAAAGACCTCAATGTAAGACAGGAAACCATCAAAATCCTAGAGGGGAATACAGCCAGCAACCTCTTCAACCTTGGCCGCAGCAACTTCTTGGTAGTCACGTCTCTAAAGGCAAGGGAAACAGGCAAAAATGAATTATTGGGACTTCATCCAGATAAAAAGCTTTTGCACAGCAAATGAAACAGTTGACAAAACCAGAAGGCAACTTACAGAATGAGAGAAGATATTTGCAAATGACATTATCAGATAAAGGGCTAGTATCCAAAATCTATAAAGAACTTATCAAACTCAGCACCCAAAGAACAAAGAATCAATCAAGAAATGGGCAGAAGACATGGACAGACATTTCTGCAAAGAAGACATCCAAATGGCCAACAGACACATGAAAAAATGCTCCACATCACTCGGCATTAGGGAAATTCAATGAGATACCACCTCACACCAGTCAGAATGGCTAAACTTAACAAGACAGGAAACAACAGACGTTGGTAAGGATGTGGAGAAAGGGGAACCCTCCTACACTCCTGGTAGAAATCCAGGCTGGTGCAGTCAATCTGGAAAACAGTAAGGAGGTTCCTCAAAAAGTTGAAAAGAGAGCTACCTTATGACCCAGCAATTGTGCTAATGGGTATTTACCCAAAGATACAAATGTAGTGATCTACATTTGTAGATAGTAAGTGTATCATTATATCCAAAGAATGAATTATTCATACATTTGTAGAGACACCTGCACCCCAATGTTCATAGAAGCAATGCTCACAATAGCCAAACTGTGGAAAGAGCCCAACTGTCTATCAGCAGGTGAATGGATAAGGTAGATGTGGAATGTGCGTGTGTGTGTGTGTGTGTGTGTGTGTGTGTATAGCGTGTGTGTGTGTGTATATATATATATACATATGTATATATATATATATATACATATGTATATATATATATTGCAGCCATCAAAAAAGAAAATCTTTCCATTTGCGGTGGTGTGAATGGAAGTAGAGGATATTTTGCTAAGCAAAAGCAAAATAAGTCAATCAGAGAAGGACAGTTATCATAGGATCTCACTGATAAGTGGTATTTAAGAAACAAAACATAGGATCATGGGGAAGGGAGGGAAAAATAATAGAAGACAAAATCAAGAAGGAAAGAAACCATAAGAGACTCTTAATCATAGGAAACAAACTGAAGGTTGCTCTGGAGCAGGGGGTTGGGGGATGGTGTACGTGGGTGCTGAACATTAAGGAGGGCATGCGATGTAATGAGAACTGAGTATTATATAAGACTGATGAATCACTGACCTCTACCTATGAAACCAATAATACATTACATGTTAATTAATTGAATTTAAATTTTAAAAATGAATAAATCTGAATTAATGAGTGAATGAATGAATGATTAAAAAGTTGTTATTTCCTTTGACTAGATATATTTATTACTGTATGGAGGATCTTTTATTACCCGTTAGAAATAAGAAGGGATCCATCCCTAAATTTTATCCGGGGACAAGGAAATAACTAGTTTCAAAGAACATATTCACATAAGTAGCTGGATACAAAAATAAAGTTGCTTTATGATTTCATTGCATAGGTTGTGGTTGTTTAGTAAAGTGATTAGTACCAATTTTTGTTGTTCAGCAAATGTATTAAGTGTATCATTATATCCAAAGAATGAATTATTCATCAAGTTTAAAAGAAAATTGCTCTGTTGTACAATGAAGAGGAAAAGATATAACATTTTGCATTTTATTTAAAATTCCTGAAACAAATGTTCATTTATTACAATAGAGTATTTTCTCCCTTGAATTCGCCTGGATTGCATTTTATTATGTTATGTATTGGCTTGCAGTAGCCCGTGTTATATTGGAAAACAACGAGAACATCATTGTCATTGAAATTAAAGTATTTTTCCTTTGAAGTGATAGTAATGATAAATATCACCTTATTTCACAATCTTTTTCACTGGAACTTTAGAGGATTTCAGTAAAGCTGGCAACTTTTCACAAACATAATAATGTTACGAAATGGAATTTTATTTATCGAAAGCCTTTTCTTCTTTCCCCAGCAGCAATCAAGTGCTCATAGCACACCTCATGGATAAGGATACTTATTGTTGTTTTTCGTGCCTTTGAAGTTACTCTGAGATTTTGGCAGGATTAAGACAATTATTAATATATTTTTTTTAGAAAAAGAAAAACTAGTTTTTAGAGACCAAGTCAATTTTTAAAATTATAATAGACCAATTTCCTGAGTATATGCAGCTTGACATTTTTGAGGTTTCTGACTTTGTTCTCTATTAGTCACTTCTAAATATTTTTAATATTACCTTCCATTTGTGGGGCTCTTCCTATGTGTCAGGAATAGACCTAGGAGCTATGTAATAATTTAGGCACTAATGTTCCAAGACCCAGAGACCTCAAGTAACTTTCTTAACAGCTACTTATGATCGTGCTGGGGTGTGGATGGGGATCTGACATTAAGACACTTATTTCCTGCTTGATATTAAGCCTGTCTTAGATGGTGAAGTTTAAGAATTGTATGCCATCAACTTAGTAATTCAATCTAGATATTTAAAAAATGCTTTTAGGGATTAATATTTTACCTATTGTATTTTAAGTTACATAATAGACTTACCAAAAATTCAACTGATACTGCAACTCAATGTACAGAGAAAATGTAGGTTTCCTCAAGAAGCCAATGGGTTCAGTATCAATAAGAAGAGGAAGAAGAACGAGGAAGAGTAGGAGGAAACTTTGTGTAGCTCCATCTAGTAAATATATTGGGATAAAAATAATTTGCATTTTTGTTTTAAGAAATTCAGTTTCTCTTAAATAATTTTTTTAAATCCCATTTTCTTCTTCCTCCTGATTATCCAGCAGAAATAGTGTCTTAGCAGAAGAAGAGAAGCCAGATACATGAATGATTCCATGGCAATAGGAACACCCTGGGATTCTCAGAAGAGGTATTGTCTGTTTTCTCTTGAGCTTTATGTTCCCTTTTCACCTTGATTCTGTTTGCCCTACTGGTATCTTTGATTTAAGTTCAAAATTGGCATAATTCATAGTCTGGTTTTACTTCTGGCTTTGCTATTGTCTGGTTGCACACCTGGCTAAGCAACCTCTCCTCAGTTTCTGCAGGCTGTAGACTCCTGAACTTGTCCCTCATCCTACCTACTATCTAGTGAACCACATCCTTCCTACCTCCAATGTGGAGGATATCAATCCATGCCATGGGTACCACATGATCCAGAGTGGAACTCAGTTCTGCATCCTGTTTGCCTTGGATCCTCTCTTTTATGAATGAACTGAGCTGATTCTGGGTCACCAGTCCCCAGGTTGTAGGTGAGAAGTAGGGGAGTTGAATCAGCGGGTGGGTACCTTAGAGATAGTGCTCTTACAGAGTTCCTACTGAGGATCAGGGTTACAAGAGATTCCTTCTGCCCTTACTATGATCCTCACATACCTAACCTATTACCTTCCATGCAGTCTTTGCACGTGTCATCATTTTTCATGACTAGATTATCAGATTCTAAAGGGAAAGCACTATGCATTGCTGTGCAATAATCATAAAACTATTTCTCACATCTGGCACTGTAAGTAATTTCAGATACTAATATTATTTACATTTTTAAAGCTAGTATATATGCCTAGATAATATGTCTTGGACGTATTTCATTCTTTGGTTGTTGTTATTTCTGTAAATTGATTTCAGTTTCTCAACTATGCCCCATTACCTAACAACCTAACAGAAGCCAAAGGAAAGAGGTAAAACAGCTAAGCAATACTGGTGACTCGAATTTTTTTTTTGAGAATGAAATGTACTTTTTAATAGACTTAATACATTGCAGTGGGATGCAAAAAATCCCTTTCTATCCTTACCCAGTGAAGCCAATGTTCTTGGGTGAATTATTTCAATAAAAGAAACTTATCTCTAAACATTTAGCCTTAACTGTGTCCTAAACAACTCAAGATTCTTTTATTAGTAATTTTTAGTATTTGTTAGGTAAAATTTTCTTTTATGTCTCCCAGTCCCACTTCTAAGATGCGACATCATTATATCGCCAATATGATACTTTCTCAATAGCTTTTCAATTTCTCTAAAAATTCTTTTTTTAATATTTTTTTATTATATTATGTTAGTCACCATACAGTACATCCCTGGTTTCCGATGTAAAGTTTGATGATTCATTAGTTGCGTATAACACCCAGTGCACCATGCAATACGTGCCCTCCCCACCACCCATCACCAGCCTATCCCATTCCCCCACCCCCTCCCCTCTGAAGCCCTCAGTTTGTTTCTCAGAGTCCATAGTCTCTCATGCTTCATTCCCCCTTCTGATTACCCCCCTTTCTTTATCCCTTTCTTCTCCTACCGATATTCCTAGTTCTTATATTCCATAGATGAGAGAAACCATATAATTGTCTTTCTCTGCTTGACTTATTTCACTTAGCATTATCTCCTCCAGTGCCGTCCATGTTGCAGCAAATGTTGAGAAATCGTTCTTTTTGATAGCTGAGTAATATTCCATTGTATATATGGACCACAACTTCTTAATCCAGTCATCTGTTGAAGGGCATCTCAGCTCCTTCTATGATTTAGCTATTGTGGACAAAGCTGCGAATTTTTAATGCAATTTTTAACTGGAACTCTTTTTTCCACTGTTACCATCTGAATCAACACTCTGGAGTCTTAGGATTTGTATTATGTATCAGCACTACAGGACTGGAATTTGCATCATTTAAGTTATGGCAAACACACATACTAGGTAAGATTTAGAAAATGACCCTGTCTTGTGGCATGGGCTCTCCTGCAAAGCCAAAGTCAGACCTTCAGGGGAGATAAAAGCTGGAGAGAAAGGAATTTAATTCTTCTGGGCATAGAGCTACAAAGGTAATGAGACTTAAACTGGCAGTAATTGTTAAATTGTTTGGTCTACAAATAGTTCTTAGCTTATTGTAAAGTTAATGAATTCAATGAACTAATGTATAGTGAATTGCAAATTTGCAATGTTTTGATGGAATTACATTTTAACTTATACTTAAAGAAGATTCCAATATAGTAATGTCTTTTACTTTTATTTCTGGTAACAAATAGTGTAGAAAATACTCATTTTCAACATAAATACAGATCTTCCTTAACTTATGATAGGGTTGTACACCAATAAACCCATTGTAAGTTGAAAATATCATAAATCTTGGGGTGCCTGGGTGGCTCAGTTGGTTAAGCATCTGCCTTCAGCTCAGGTCATGATCCCAGGATCCTGGGATCGAGCCCCATGTTGGGCTCCCTGTTCAGGGGAGAGCCTGCTTCTCCCTCTCCCTGCCACTCTGCCTACTTGTGTCTCTATCTCTCTGTCAAATAAATAAATAAAATCTTAAAAAAAAGACAATATCATAAATCAAAATGCACATAATACACCTAACCTACAGAACATGGTAGCTTAGCTTAGTTTAACTTAAAAGAGCTTAGAGCACTCACATTAGCCTAGAGTTGGGCAAAAGCATATAACACAAGCTTATTTTATAATGAAGTATTGAGTATCTCATGTAATGTATTGATTACTGTTCTGAAAATGAAAACCAGAATGAGTGTTAGAGTGCAGAATGGTTGTAAGTACATCAGTTGTTCACCCTAGCAATAATATGGCTGACTGGGAGTTGCGGCTTCTGTCACTGCCCAATATCACCAGACTATTTTACCATATATCACTAGCTGGGGAAATGGCCCAAATTCAAAATTTTCAGTCTGGTTTCTACAAACGTGTATCATTTTGCACCATTGTCAAACTATTGTGAGTTGGAGACAGTCTCTGTTAACTAATTGCTGATGCCCTTTGTGGGGTCTCTATTAAAATGAAATTAGTTATTTACTGGCTTAACACAATGTTTTCAAGGTAATACAATATCCTAGAAGAGGCAAAATTATGAAGCTGCCTGTGGTCAAGACCATATAGAAGATATGTGTATTTGTAGCATCCCATCCAAGGTTGGAGGCTGTTGAAGTAAGTCTCCTGCCATTTAGTCAGTGTCATAGTAGGAAAACTTCATTACTATTACAGAATGAAAACAACCAGATATGAGTCCCACACTAAGCTCAGCTCTACAGCTTCATTTGCTAATACATTCTTATCAGGACCATGACGTGCAACCTGAGTATATTAAATAGCTGCCCTGTTTGGATAATGCATCCTATTTCACCATGAATTTTTTTCTTTTTGAGCTAAGTGGAGGAGCCACACTAAACTATTCTTGGCTTAAATAAGACTTGCATTCAATGACAATTCAAAATAGTTTCACTTACTTTATGTCTAATAGAAAAATACCTTTCTGTAGCACCTCAGTTCATCTACCAGAGGCACTTGCTTTATAACAGGTAAACTCACTTTTCGGAGATTGAAAAGTAAGCTGTTTGAAATTGGTACATAGTGAATTTGTGAGAATGAGGCACATTTTCCTCTTGGTTTGGCCACTTTTCTCTTCTGAAACCTATGATGATGAAGAGGGTCAGTCTGAAAAGCTAACAATTAACTTTTAAAATAAATTATGAGAACTTTACAAAAAGAAAAAAATTGGCATTATTACCTTATAGACCCTGTCTTGTACAAAACAAACATTATGACTGATTCATTCCACCAAATGGCCAGCGCTCAGGTTCAAATTTTTCTGTATTTCACATTGAAATGCCTCAGAAAACTTTGACTTAGTCATCTAAGATGTCAAACTGATACAGATTTTAATATAATCATCTCATTTAGTATTTTTATAATTAGCAATTTTCACACTTCTTTTTATTTCAAGTGAAAAACAGCACAGATTGTTTAATTTTACCAGGACTATAATCTGTGGTAGCCTGGTAGAATGGCTTACCTAAAACATAAAGTCTTTATTTGTACTATTTACTATTCATTTATCCATGGTATAAATACTCTTGCCATGTAGCTTTGAAGTCACCTAACATGATATCACTGAGGTTGAGAAGTCAAGATGGGATGCTAATAATCAACTCTCAAGGCTTTTGAGCTGGTTCCACACATCAAACAATATAATTTAGCTACCATAGGGCAGGAGATGGCTGAATTTCTAAATTGCAATGAAAAAATAGTTAAATGTAGGCATCTTGGGGGGAAATATTAACCTTTGATAAATCAATATATTGCACCTGGATTACAAAATTAGTAAATGTTTACTCTGTTATTTTATCATTAAATAATCTGTGTTAAATGAATATTGTAGATGGAAGTAATTAAAAACAACCTTAGGGAGAAGCTCTTTTAGCTTTTGTAAGTCACTAATGAGAAATATTAAGAACCTTTGGAATGAATATATAAATCCAGATTAAGATACAGATTTATCATGTGAATCCCTTCTTTATTCTTTTTATGTGGGAATTTGATAATAAAACTACCAATAGTGAGAAAGTGTAAATTGAAAAACATTAAAAAGGATATCAAATGCTGCGATTTAACACTATTAAATTCAAAGCATGGAAAAATCAGTTGTTATTATCCTTCTCATAATTCAACCAAAGAAATTTATTAGTAGGTAGATTATCTATAACAAATGTGTAGGGATTTTGGTCTTATTTATGCTTAGATACTGAAGTAACTGTTGTATTATCCATCTAAAATACAGCTTTTTACATTATTAATGAATAAACATTGGGGACAAATGAGAATTTTTGTTTATTGTTAATATGCATTGATTATAGAAATTCTGTATAGTATAATTATAAGGAGGAGACATCTTTAGTTTTGGGACCAAAGAAACTATGATTTAAATGTCTATGTTTTCATTTAGACAATTAATCTGATAATTCAGTTCGTTTCCTCATCTATAATATCTATAGATGTTTCTTCATCTATAGAAACAATAGCATTTTTTTATCGTGTAGTTATTTTAAGGATTAAAAAGAATGTAGGGGTGCCTGTGTGGCTCGGTTGGTTGAGCATAGGACTCTAGGTTTCAGCTCAGGTCATGCTCTCTCTCTTCCTCTCCCTTTGCCCTTCCCCCACTTGCTCTCTCTCCCTAAAAATAAATAATCTTAAAAAAAAAAAGTTGTAGAGTCCCTATACACCTGTGGGATAAAATAGATATTTAATAAGCATCAGTTCATAATAGTAATAGTGTAGGTGGTATGAGGTGGAATTAGGAGATCACAGTTTGAAAAATTTAGGAAATAGATTTTTTCCCAGTTTTATTGAGAAATAATTGACATATGTTACTATGTAAGGTTTAAGATGTACAGCATAATGGCTTAATTGATATATATTGTGAAAAGATTACCACAATAGGTTCAGCTAACATCCATCTTTTCATATGCATAGAATAAAAAAAGAAAAAAGAATTTTCTTTCCTCTTGTGATGAGAATTCTACGGATTTATTGTTTTAACTTTCTTGTAGATGATAGAGCAGTGTTATTCTCATGATATTGTACATGATATCCCTAGTACTTATTTATCTTATAACTGAAAGTTTGTACCTTTTGACTACCTTCCTCCAGTCCCTCCTCCCTTGACCTCCTGCCTCTGGTAACCACAAGTCTCTTTTCCTATGAGTTTGTTTTAAGATTCCACATATAAATGAAATCATACAGTATTTGTCTTTCTCTGTCTGATGTATTTCATTTAGCATAATGGCCTCAAAGTCTTTTCATGTTGTTGCAAATGGTAGGATTGCCTCACTTTTTGTGACTGAATAATATTCCATTGTATATATAGACCACATCTTCCTTATCCATTCATCTATCGATGGACACTTAGCTTGTTTCCGTGTCCTGGCTATTGTAATTAATGCTGCTATGAACCTTTGGGTGCAGATACCTCTTTGAGTAAGTGTTTTTGTTTCCTTTGGATGTAATACCAAGAATGAAATTGCTGGATCATATTATAGTTGTAATTATTTTTATGTTTTGAGGAACCTCCATGCTGGTTTGCATAGCGACTGTGCCAATTTACCTACCCACCAACAGTGCACAAATGTTCCCTTTTTTCCACATCCTTGCCAACATTTGGTATCTCTTATCTGTTTTGATGACAGCCCTTCCAACAGGCATGAGGTGATATTTTATTGTGGTTTTAATTTACATTTTCTGAATGACTAGAGACATTGAGCATCGTTTAATTTATCTATCGACCTTTTTTAAATCCTCTTTGGAGAAATGTATATTTAGGTCTTTACTAATTTTTTTTTAATTGGATTGTTTTTGTTTTGTTTTGCTATTGAGTTGTATGCGTTCTTTCTTTATTTTGGATATTAACGTCTTATGAGATACATGGTTTGTAAATATTTTATTTTATTCCATAGGTAGTGTTTTCACTTTATTGATGGTTTCTTTGGCTGTGTGAAAGTTTTTTTAGTTTTATGTAGTCCCACTTATCTAATTTTGATTTCGGTGATTGTGCTTTAGGTGTCATACCCAATTGCTAAGACCCACGTCAAGGGATTTTATTTTTGTGTTTTCTTCTAGGAGTCTCATGGTTTCAGTTCTTAACATTTAAGTCCTTAATCCATTTCTACTTAATTTTTGGTGAATGTAAGATAGGGGTCCAGTTTCATTCATTTACATGTAAATATCCAATTATCTCAACACCATTTTATTGCCTTTAATAACCAAATAAGATATTTGATCTTTGTTATGAGTATAAATATGAAGAAGGGAAATAAAATCTTTTGAAAAATTCAGCATATAGGCTTTCTTTGAAAAATGCACTGCAGAAAGATCAGCACCTTGAACTTACTTGGGAGATTTCCACCAGACTTTATTAAAAAGAACTTGGTGGGGAAAATACCATATGCCAATATACTAGAGCAGCTGAGCAAGGGCTGTGAAACCTTTATGGCTCTGTGAGTGATATGGGCACCTTCTAACCTCCCTCTGCACTGTGAAATGCACCTTAGGTTTGGTGTTATGAGATGTGAGTAATATTTTATAGAAACACTTTTGTTTTTGTTATCTTTTTATGAAAATAATCCCATTTTCTAGTTTGTCCAGGAAATCATATTTTTGTTTATGATATTTTCCATAAGCAAAAATCATTCCATATAATCACATTTGCAATGTGTGATGCCTTTTAAATTTGGGCACTGTATTCATTATCTGTTGTTATGTAACAAATGAACCCGAAACACATCTTAAATAACAGATGTTTATACTTAACACTTTTTGTCATAAAGAATCTGGGCATGGCTTAGCTGGGTGCCTCTGGCTCAAAGCCGCTCATAAAGTTACAGACAAGGTGTCAGCTGGGCCTGCAGTCATCTCAAGACTCGCCAGGGGCTGATAGATCTGCTTCCAAGCTCATTCATGAGGTTTCTGGCAAGTTCAACTCTCTACTTGCTGTTGGCTGGAGATATCAGTTTCTTACCACCTGGACTTCTCCAAAGGCAGCTCACACCATGGAAGCTTGCTTCCCCTTTGGCAAGATAGTGAAAGAGTGAGAGAGTTTGGAGAGGAGAAGGCAAAAGCCACAGTCTCCAGATAATCTCATCCAGGTGGCATCCCAGTTCTTCTGCCATACTGCCTTCCTTAGAAGTGAGTCAGTAGCCCCACTTACACTCAAATACAAGGACTACAGAAGGTCATGGATCATAGAAGATAAGACCATTGTGGGCCATCTCAGAGGCTGCCTTCCACAGGCACTGGTTGTAGTGATAGAATATTAAGCAAAGAAGGAATATGATAGGTATTTAGTGCCCAGTGTACTGGGTACCTTTTACCTTGCTGGTGTTATCTTCATGCAACATTTGGAAATTAAACTTCAGAGACATTATGGACTTGGCTGAGGTCACAGTGCTAGTAAGCAGAGGAAAACGATGCTCTTTTGACTCCAAAGGCTATTACTATCACATCTTCATTTCAGGTAGCATCTGGAAATGTTAAAACCTACATCTTATTTAAGCTTCACCATGCTGTACTGACTATGGTTATTTAAAGGGCTAATAGAACAGGTAGTTCAAAAACATACTAAGTTTAAACCCCTGAGGGCAGCGGATAGCTTTAAAATTCTGAATTTGTATCAGAGGTCCTTATAAAAGAAGGCGACCAATACCTACTTGTTTAAATGAGTTCAATTCAGTGTTTTATCTGTTTTTCTGTGGCATGGCATTGGTGGCACATTCTCTGGGGCCCATTCTAACCTACATAGGAAAATAGGTAGCAGAGATCAGTCTCTCCCTTTCTGTCTCTTCCTCCCTCCCTCACCCCTTTCATCTGCTGTTTATTCTTATACACACATACACACTCTTATCATGGTTATTCATAAACCAGAACTAAATGATGCGTTTTGTCACCTTGACCCCATGCATACATTCTATCTATAACTTCTCCTTTGCTTGCTTCTCTCTTGAGGCTGATCTAAATCACTGATCCCTTTGGACTTCCCACTTCTCAATTTACCCAATCAATTATGAGCTTATAGCCATAATTAGGTTTTTAAAGAAATTTTAATACATATTGAACCTCCCTTTCTGTCCCTAAATTACATCCTGTTAATGTTCCGTAAATTTTCAGCAGTGACATTCAATTATTTAGAGTCTAATCCAGCAAAAACTCAACCTCAAACATGATTTAATCTTCCCCCACTTTTCTCCTAAAGCAGACTGCACCTTATGTGTAGGGGCTTGAGAGAGAGAGAGAGAGAGAGAGAGAGAGAGAGAGAAGAGATGGTGTGGAGTATTCCTCTCCTCCTCACACCCCTCCATCTGGGGTTTGGTCCACCAGTCCATTCCCTCTCCTGTTAAACAAGCCAAATTGTGATCTATAAGCAGTCATAGTAAAAATTTCAGGTTCAGAATTGTAAATACAACTTAATTCCCCAAATCACAGCCTTCAAGAAAAGCATTCCCTTTTCTCACTCACTATACACCAGGATTGAATCAACTTCTTTTTCCACCTTAAGTGACTCCCAGAATTGCAGAAATTGTTTTACCACTTGTCACCTTCCTTAGACCAAACTTAGTTTTCTCTCACCCATAAGTGGATATCAAGCATTCTGATTTTATTACTTTTCTAAAAGCATACAATGAATCCTCTGTGAAAGAAAGAACAAAGAAAAGTTATAGCGAGCTAATGACTTTAAATTTGAACTACTTTCCAATAGCACATTTACCTTTCTTTATACAGGTATTCCTTCTAGAAAAAGGACGCTGCATTTTTGTGAAAGACAGACTAAAGGCCTCCAAAGATGCCTGTGCACACATTCCTGAAACTCATAAATATGAGATTAGACTGCATGGGCCCAATGTAATCACAGAAGAGGGGAGACAGAGAGATGCCAAGCAGGAGAAAGCTCCATGTGCCACTGCTGGCCTGACCATGGAGGGAGCCACATGAAAGTATGGGAAGAAACTGAATTCTGCCAACACCAGGGAGCTTAGGAGAGGACCCAAAGCTTAGATGACAAAGGCAGTCTCTGTCCACATCTTGATTTCAGCCTCATGAAACCCTGGGTGGAGAATCCAGCACTTTGAGCTGGACTTTTGACCAAGAGTTAAGGTAAGCTCTTAAATGAGTTATTGCTTTAGGATGCTAGGTATATGGGAATTTGCTAGGGAAACAATAGAATAATAAATTTTTTTTTTACTTATGCTTAAGTATGTACTATAATACAGAGTATGCATAGATTGTGGGACTAGACTGGCTCATTATATTGATTACAGTATGGGATCAGCTGAATTTTTCCAAGGCCTGGGCAGTGGTTTGGGCCTGTAAATATACAGGGGTCATTTTTATAAATTCTACATTAATTGGATTGCTCCATGGGGAAAATAGTCCGATAAAAATTTTTACTTGATATAATTGTTTCTTATAATAAAACAATAATCCCAAGCATATTTTTTTATTTATTTCCCCACACCTGGCCCAAATAATATGTTAGAAGCCCTCACAATATCATTCATGTGTATGTTTAAATATTTAATACAGTGTCCTATTTGTTTCCACATAGCCCTGAACCTCACGGTGATAAGATTCTTGACAATTAAGAGCTGTGTTTTTACTTTTATTTTATACCCAGCAATTTGCATAAGTGAC
Organism: Ursus maritimus; assembly: GCF_017311325.1. Classification (NCBI taxonomy): domain Eukaryota; kingdom Metazoa; phylum Chordata; class Mammalia; order Carnivora; family Ursidae; genus Ursus; species Ursus maritimus. Next base: position 2,508,147 of record NW_024427107.1, read on the forward strand.
ATGTGTTTAATCTATGTTTATTTAATGAATGGTTGATTTAGTGAATAATAGCATCTTATATTTTATCAGCTATTAAAGTGTGTCTCCTATAATGTCTAAGTGCATGTTTGTGTGTGTTTTTCAGTTCTTAATTTTTGGAAACCATGTTTTCTCTAGACAGATTGTTTCAAGTTATTTTTAAGAATAGAAATTTTGAAGACTTCAATATCAGAAATAAATCTATTTTATAATAATGGATTACATTAGAAAAGTATTTTTCTTTTTTAACAACATGTATAAAGTTTTCTTTCATCAAATTTGAACACTTGAGGTACACATATTTTCAGAATTTTAATTTTTTTCAATGAAAATAATTTAGTATGACAAAAAAGATAATTAAAATAAATAATAGTTTCAAATTTATACTATTTATCATATAAAGTTCTAACAATATAATTAGATAGATGCATTTGGCATTATAATATCTAAATTATTCCAGAATATTCAAATAATTGTCAATTATTTGTAGATATGTTGAGAAATCATAGATTTCTCTAAATATGTGCTATTTTTATGAGCATTATACATGCAAACAGAAACCACGTGTAGCTGACATGGAGGATGAGTTGAACAACTGTTGGAGCAAAATGAATGTCTTCGAATTCTCAGAGGATGATTTTTTTCCCCTGTGCAATCATAGAATTTGATAGAATTTAATATCTTGGTTCTGGTACTTGATTTCAACAGATGTCAGGAAAAGGGTCTAGGAAACACAATCAGGTGATGTCATAGAGCCAAGCAATTAGTAAAAGCCCATCACCTTGGGAAAGCAGTGATGACCCACCTAACATAGCATACATTGGCTACTGATACCTGTACAAGAGAACTTGCCATACTTGTTATGTGGACAGCTATTTATTTAAATGCTACTAAATTGTGATGCATTGTAGTTTCACGGAAACATGCCAAAATATCTATGTATGTAAATATGTTACTACAATTATGTATGATATAAAATTGTTTGCTATACTGTTAATTGTTACAATGCCTTAATCACTCCATGTATCCATGTGCTTTTCTATATGACTTTGCCATTTCTCCCACACAAAGTGGAGTATATTTCCCAGACCCACTGATGTTTAATTTGGTATTTGTCCAATAAGGACATAACAGAAAAGGCTCAGTTCACTTGTGCCATCAGTCTGAGAAGAACATGCTTCGGGTAGCCCACTGTCTAAGGTACACGAGAGATATGAGGAGGCATCCCATATTCAACCTATAGATTGAAGTCAAGCCCACTGAAATCCTAGATCAGTCAACAGCCAGCCAACACACAGATGTGAGATTAAAATAAATAACAGCTGTTTAGGGCAAATGAGCTTCGCTATGGTATATTACATATCATTATTATGACAATTAATGATAAAATGTTTTCCAAAGTAATTAAATACGCATGTGTTTATAAGCATTGATTGGATTCCCAAGTAATTAATCTGTATACCAATAACTCTAAGATAGCTTTTTCTTTTTTAAAAGCAATGTTGATAAAGTCACTTTCTTTCAAGTATTTTCATTGTGGCAGTATTAAACCAATAGAAAGTCTTATTGACAGTAACCGAAATCTTAAATTACATTTTCTTTTCTGTATGCCATTCTGTTTTTCCCTTAGGTGAAGAAGTAAAAATTCTGGGGAGAGCATGGGAAGAAAAATACAGGCACATACACAACTGAGATTTTCTGACAAGTTCTCCATTATATTGGAAGCAAAACACTGTATTTTACAGTCTTGTCACACAGCATAGTTACAAGCAAGCACTCTGTTATTTTTCTACTAAAATAAACATTTCAGAAAAGTAACCAGGAAAAGGCATGTTTGAACCACATCTAAAAGCACCAGAAGGAGGCAACCCTTCGCTATCGATATTGAATAAAGAGTCTATTGTAAGGGCTGGGAAGAGGCTTCATTTTGTTCTGTTTATAAATTGTACTCTTGCAGGTGCTGTGAACATATCTGAACGTTTTACTGTTCCCATCTGTTATGATTCCATAAGTCAAATATTTCTCTTCCAAAGTGTTTCATTACTCCTATTTTATTTCTTCCCATGAATCTGTTACATCACTCAGAAAAACAAAATTAACAAATCCAGTCAGATCAAACAAACCTAGTTGGCTGAACAGAAAACACATGGAATCTTTGACTGTAAACAAGTTATTAACATTTCTGTGATTCTGTTGGTTCACGTTTCAAAAAGATAAGAAGTGAGAACACTTGAGATCAGAGTTTCAGGTATATGTTTACATTCATGTTTGTTGCTAAGTTCAACAAACGGGACTTCTAAAATGAAAATTAAGAGATTGTTATGAATAAATAATAAATAAATAATTAAATATCAGTAATCACTGGAGCAACCACAAAAGATAATATTCTTTCAGAATTTCACTTTGTTTCCTTTTCTGTACTTTCATAATTGTACAGAATATTTATTTTGCCTTTTGTTTCATATGATAACTTGTGCCCAGATGTGCAGAATTAGCTCAGGGTATGTGTGCATTTAGAAATGAGATATCTGAAGATGTGGCTGAAAATGTCAATGATGTTTTGCATTTACATATGTACTATAACTGCATTTTATATTACATCATATATTATATTATATATCTATCTATATACAGAGAGGCAGGCTTGGAAGGGAAACAATGGTCATTTGGTCATTTTTTCCCCTCAGATTTGTTGTTGTTGTAGTTTTCTGTTTTTTCCTCTTTGCACTTTGCCTACAGTACCATATCTTTATCCAAGAGAATTAATTTAAATGTTTCAGCAACTCTTCTACTTGAAGCGTTTAAAACTACATCTTATCATTTTCTTCATGATTGAAATACCTTTCTCGTTTTCGAAATGTGAAATTAATACATGGTCATTTAAAACAGTTTGGACAGGGGTGCCTGGGTGGCGCAGTCGTTAAGCGTCTGCCTTCGGCTCAGGGCGTGATCCCGGCATTGTGGGCTCGCCCACATCAGGCTCCTCCGCTATGAGCCTGCTTCTTCCTCTCCCACTCCCCCTGTTTGTGTCCCCTCTCTCGCTGGCTGTCTCTGTCAAATAAATAAATAAAATCTTTAAAAATAAAAAAAAAAACATTTGAACAATATTGAAAACCAAAAGTAAAAGTAAAAATACCACACAATATTTTGATTTATAGCCTTGGAAAAGAGATACATAAGAGATTGTTATGTCATACATAGGCTAAGTTTGGTGCTTAACTGTGAAGTGGCTTTATGTTCTTCTACTCTGTACATGTTAACAGGTTCTCTGCTTGGATGTTTTTGCAATGTTTGCAATTCAATGCAATTAGAAAAGTTTTTTCATGGTCTCCTCTCATTTTTTTAAATCCTGAATTCTAATCACAGTTTAATTTATTTTATCTGACTGACAAATATGAGAAGCTAAGATAATTGTCATAAAATCTCAATATGTCCAAGATAATGTTTCCTAGCCGATATATTAAATTTCTTACTTCGGGTGACCTCTGTAATGACTCTCTGAAGTGACTGAAGTGAATCATAATATAATGAGGTAGGAACTGCGAAGTTATTTAACAAGAGTAAAATATATAAAGAAGATGACTGTCTTTATACAAGTGCTTTTGGTTAATTAAAAACATTTAAATTTTCAAAAATCTTGCTCAAATACTCTGTAATTTTTTTTACTGAGTTTTGTAAAAAATTTCCTACCATAGAAACTTACAATTCCAAAAATTGCCTTAGTCAATAAACATTTACTGAGTGCTATTGAGCAATATAATAGATGTGAAAGTTTACTTTTATATTTGTAAAGATCGCCTCAGGAGATAGAGTAAGAGATAAACTCAGAGGTGGACAATGATAATTGCTTTTCCAACTTTCATGGCTCTTCTTCCTCAGAATGCCATTTTGCAATTTTTTCTTTTTTCTTTCTATTTTTTTTAAGGCCACACTGTGACTTACTATATAGTTCCATTTACTAGTCTTCTTCACAAATAGGTATTGTCCTGTAAAATAATTCAGGACAATTAAAAAGAAGTTGTTGGGAGTAGACTTTTTCCTTCCAGGAATGTGGATGTGATTGTGTTAGGAAACAATGCTCCCTGGGTCTCGTATTTCTTCATGCCCTGGAAGCAAGGCACTGACTGGTATTTTCCCAAAGTATTTGTATAGCAAATGACCTTAAGAGACAGAAATAGTGTTTCTCTCCAAAAGAAAGGTTATGCATAATTACTATACATTTATAAATGATTTGGGTTCTGTAAATTTGTAATTCCTTTCCTGTCATGCAGCCCTCTGAATGAGTGGGCTTCCATTTGGGCCCACCTGCATGAAGTTCANAGCAGGAATGATGATGTTCATGCTGCTTGCCTGAGTAGTAAAGTATTTTTCTCACACACAGGAGTCTTGTGCCTTTTATAGAATCCATGAAATGGTGGCGAGCTAAATTGTTATCTTGTAAGGCGGGTAAAAATCTTAGACCTTCAAGATCCTTGGCAGATGGCTGAAGCAAATAGGAGTTTTATTGAGTTTGCACTTACATTTTAGCCTGTGATGCATTTTCAATTATTTTTTTTTATTATGTGAATGGTAGAGGTCAAACTTCATTGTTTTTAATGTAGTTATCCAGTTGTCTCGGTACCATTTTGTAAAGACTATTCTTTCCTCCATTGATTTGTTTTGTCACCTTTGTCAAAAATCAATTCATATTAAAAGAAAGAGTTATTTCTGGACTCTGAATTTTATTCCACTGATCTGTATGGTTATCCTTGTATTTATACCACACTGTCTTATTTTATCTTCGTAGTATGGTCTTAAGGTGTGAGTTCTCCAACTTTGTTATTTTTTCAAGATCACTTTATTTATTTTGGACCCCCTATATTTCCATATGAATTTTGAGGTAAGTTTATCAATTTCTACAAAAAGAGGCAGCTGGGATTTTGATAGGGGTATGGTGAATCTGTAGATCAATTTGAGTAGAAGTGATATCTTGAGGAAACAGTATTAAGTCTTCCAACCCATGACATGTGATGTCTTTCTATTTCTCTTTAATTTCTTTCAAAAATGTTCTGTAGTTTTCACTGTGAAACTCTTATATTTCTTTTTTTATAATTTATTTTAATTTGATGGTATTTAAGTAGAATTATATGTAGAATATATAGACTATAATGTAATCTATAGAATAGAATAGAATAGAATAGAATAGAATAGAATAGAATAGATAATCACTTAGGAGGTTGGAGGATTCCAGGATAGAATGCAGGCTTTATAAAAAATATCTAATTTAATTGTAAATGTATGAAATAGCACTATAACATAACTGAAGGAAGTGGGAGAAAAGGATCTGACTTTTTAAAAGTAATTTTAAAAATAAGTATCATTGTAGACCAAAGGCAAAAGAAACTCTTTATAACCACTGTACTGTGACTAATAAAGTTATTCTCTAAGCAGGTACAGGTTAACAACTCTGAAATTGTTCTACATCTCTAGAGGGATTGTTTGTTCTAGCTCTGTAAAAAATGCTGGTGGTATTTTAATAATGATTGCATTAAATGTGTAGATTGCTTCAAATAGTAGAGACAATTTAACAATATTTGTTCTTCCAAGTCATGAGCATGGAACATTTTTCCATTTATTTGTGTTATCTTCAATTTCTTTCATAGGTGTTTTTATAGTTTTCAGAGAATAGGACTTTTACCTCTTTGGTTAGGTTTATTCCTAGGTAACTTATGGGTTTTGGTGCAATTGTAAATGGGATTGATTCCTTGATTTGTCTTTCTGCTGCTTTGTTATTGGTGTATAGAACTGCAACAGATTTCTGTACATTGATTTTGTATCTTGCAACTTTTCTGAATGCGTGTATCAATTTTTGCAATATTTTGGTGGAGTCTTTTGGGTTTTCTACATAGAGTATCATATCATCTGCAAATAGTGAAAGTTTGACTTCTTCCTTTCTGATTTCAGTGTTAAATAACAATGGCGAGAGTGGATATCCTTGTCTGGCTCCTGACCATAGAGGAAAAGTTTCTCATTTGAGGATGATATTAGCTGTGGGTTTTTCATAGGTGTCTTTTATTATGTTGAGGTATGTTCCCTCTATCCCTATTTTATTGAGGGTTTTTATCAAGAATGGATGTTGTACTTTATCAAATGCTTTTCTGAATCTATTGAGCAGATCATATAGCTGTTATCCTTTTGTTAATGTGGTGTATCATGTTGATGGATTTGAAAATATTGAACTACCCTTGCAACCCAGGAATAAATCCCATTTGATTGTGGTGAATGATTCTTTTTAATATACTGTTGGATTCATTTTGCTAGCATCTTGTTGAGAATTTTTGCATCTATGTTCATCAGGGATATTGGCCTATCATTCTCTTTTTTAGTGGAGTCTTTGGTTTTGATTTCAGGGTAATGCTAGCCTCATAGAATTAGTTTGGAAGTTTTCCTTCCACTTCTATTTTTTGGAGCAGAGTGAGAATAGGTGTTAACTATTCTTTAACTGTTGGGTAGAATTCCCCTGGGAAGCCATTTAGCCCTGGGTTTTTGTTTTTGATTACTGATTCAATTTCTTTGCTGGATATTGATCTGTTCAAGTTTTCTATTTCTTTCTGTTTCAGTTTTGGTAGTTTATATGTTTTTAGGAATTTATCCATTTCTTCAAAATTGTCCAATGTATTGGTATATATTTTTTCATAATATTCTGTTATAATTACTTGGATTTCAGGGTATTCATTGTTATTTCTCCTCTTCCATTTGTGATTTTATTTATTTGGGTCCTTTCTTTTTTTCTTTTTGATAAGTCTGGCTAGGGGTTTATCAATTTTACTAATTTTTTCAAAGAACCAACTTCTGGTTTTATTGATCTATTCTGTTTTTCCTTGATTTTTTATTTCTATATCATTTATTTATACTTTAAACTTTATTATTTCCCTTCTGCTAGCTTTTTGTTGTTCTTTCTCTAGATCACATTGGTGTAAGTTTAGGTTGCTTATTTGAGACTTCTCTTGCTTCTTGAGGTAGGCCTGTATTGCTATATACTTGCCTCTTAGGAGTGCTTTTGTTGCATACTAAAGGTTTTGGACCATCATGGTTTCATTTTTATTTGTTTCTATGTACTTTTTTTTTTAAGATTTTATTTATTTATTCGACAGAGATAGAGACAGCCAGCGAGAGAGGGAACACAAGCAGGGGGAGTGGGAGAGGAAGAAGCAGGCTCATAGCGGAGGAGCCTGATGTGGGGCTCGATTCCATAATGCCGGGATCACGCCCTGAGCCGAAGGCAGACGCTTAACCGCTGTGCCACCCAGGCACCCCTGTTTCCATGTACTTTTTAATTTCTTCTTTTATTTCCTGGTTGACCCATTCATTCTTTAGTAAGATGTTCTTTAGCCTCCATGTATTTGTGGTTTTTCCAATTTTTTTCTTGTGGTTAACTTCAATTTTCATAGCATTGTGGTTGGAAAACATGCTGATATGATTTCAGTTTTTGTACTTGTTGAGGCCTGATTTGTGACCCAGTATGTGATCTGTTGTGGAGAATGTTTCATGTGCACTTGAAAAGAATGTGCATTCTGTTGCTTTAAGATGAATGTTCTGAATTTGTCTGTGAAGTCCATCTGGTCCAGTGTGTCATTCAAAGCCATTGTTTCCTTGTTCATTTTCTGCATAGATGATCTGTTCGTTTAATGTAAGTGGGGTGTTAAAGTCCCCTACTATTATTGTATTACTATCAATGAGTCATTTATGTTTCTTACTAATTGTTTTATATATATGGATGCTCCCATGATGGGGGCATAAATATTTGCAATTGTTAGATCTTGTTGGATAGACTACTTTATTATGATATAGTGACCACCTTCATTTCTTATTACAGTTTTTGGGTTAAAATCTAGGTTTTCAATTATAAGTATTGTTACCCTGGCTTTCTTTTGATGTCCATTTGTATTGTAAATATTTCTCCATCATATATACACACACATGGGTCTTGTTTCATTAACCATTCTGACACTTTATGTCTTCTCATTAGAATATTTAGTCCATTTGCATTCAGCAGAATTGTTGATAGATACGAATTTAATGCCATTTTATTACTTGTTTTGTGGTCATTTCTAGAGATTTTCTCTGATCCTTTCTAGTCTTTATCAGTTTTGGTCTTTCTTTCCCACTCAAAGAGTCCCTTTTGATATTTCTTGCAGGGCTGGTTTAATGGTCATGAACTCCTTTAAATTTTTTTGTCTGGGAAACTATCTCTCCTTCTATTTTGAATGTAACATTGTTGGATAGAATATTCTTGGCTGCAGATTTTTGCCATTCAGCACACTGAATGTATCATTCCACTCTCTTCTGACCTGCCAAGTTTCTGTGGAGAGATCTGATGTGGAGAGATCAATAAACTTGTTGATCTTCCCTTGTAAGTTAGGGATTTTTGTCCTGCTGCTTTTAGGATTATTTTCTTCATCTCTATATTTTGCAAATTCAACTACAATATGTCTTGGTGTTGGCCTGCTTTTGTTGATTTTGATGGGAGTTCTCTGTACCTCCTGGATTTGGATGTATGTTTTCTTCCCCAGATTAGGCAAATTTTCAGCTATTATTTCCACAAGTAAACCTTCTGCTTCTGTCCTCTCTCTCCATCTTCCTATGATATGAGTGTTATTATGCTTGATGGAGTCACTGAGTTCCCTAAGTCTATTTCATTTTCCAAGATTTTTCTTTCCCTCTTTTGTTCAGCTTCCTTGTTTTCCATAATTCTGTCTTTTATATCATTTATTTGTTCTTCTACTTCTTACATCCTTGTGGTATCATCCAATCAGTCTCACATCTCAGTTATAGCATTTTTTTTTATTTCGGCCTGATTAGTTTGTAGGTCTTTAATCTCTGTGGTAAGAGTCCCTGGTGTTTTCTGTGCTTTTCTTAAGCCCAGCTAGTACTTTATGATTGCTGTTTTAAATTTAGATCAGGCATATTACTTATATTTCTTTTGATTAGCTCCGTGGATATGACCTTATCTTCTTTCTTTTGGGATGAATTCCTCCATCTTGGCATTTTGTCTAGGTATCTGTCTTCTTCTGTGTGTTAGGAAAGCCTATTATGTTTCTTCCTGAAAGTAATGGCTTTATGAAGAAGAGGTCATATAATGTCCAGGGCCTGGTGCTTCAGAAAGTATCTGTTGTATGCTGCATGCATTCCACTGCTGTGTTATGGCTGCTCTATTGCTCATGTCAGTCCTCTGCAGAGTTTCTCCTTCCTTGCAGTGGGGAGTGTTTGGACCTTGGCCAGAGTGTGATGAGTTTTAACTAGATATGCTCTGGTCTGCTTGTTAAAATAGACCTAATGTTATTTCCGCTAGAACTGAGGCTTTGTAGAACTCTATGGTCAGTAGAAATGGTGCGTGCTGGGATTTGTGCTGGTCTTCTGGGAAAGGGCCTGCTGCACTGATCTTTAGGCACACTTGCTCAAGAAAAGGAGTACCAGAGGAGTGCAGTTGGGTGGGACTTGGTTTAAGCAGATCATGTAGCCAGTATTGATGATGTTCTGCTTATTGAAATTAGTTTATGCTGAGGGGCAGGGGAAGGAAATGGCCCCAGCCAGCTCCTCTGTCCATGGAGAGGGGAGTTCATACTTGGTGCTGTCTGGAAAGCCCTCCCAGAGGAGCAAATAATTTCCCCTGTGTGTCCTAGGCATTTTTTCAGATTACTATTTTCATACACTCTGTGTCCAGGTTGCTTGTCTGTTTGGAGCAGTGCAGTGCACTTTGGGCTCTATTCCAGCCAGGCTGGCTGAGTTTTAAAACTCCAAACTTTAGGGACCTGGTGTGACAGGTACCAGCACTGGTCTTCTGGGGTAGGGTCTTGCCATGCTGGGGTTGATGCAGGTTTGACCCAGAAGAGCAGTTACACCAGACTATAGGAGTGTGGGATTTGGAGAAGAGCAAACTAAAGAGCCAGTGTCTGGATTAGCTATCCTCAGCAGGTGTCTCTGCACCTATGCTAAGGGGCAGGGAGGGATATGACACCCTCTGACTCTTTTGTCCCTGGAGAGACAATGCCACCTTTCTCAGATGCACTCAAGGAAGAGAGAACAGTCCCTCCCAGGTGTCTTAGGTGATCCTCAGATCATGTCATCTGTCCCTGGGTTACCTGTCTGCCTCCTCTGCAGGAGCAGTGCAATACCCTCAGGGCTCTATACTATGCCATGCCACGACCTCTAAAACTCCAGTCTTTGAGCCCTGCTGGTTCCAAAAACAGAAAAATCAGCGCCTCTCATTTTCGCAGTCAGTGGCTTTGGGGAAGTGTTCTACTTGTGTGATCCCCTGTGCACTCCTCTCTTGCCTTTCCCCATAACCAGGGCTCCCTTCCATCTGTAGCACCCATGATCCATTTCTCCCTCAATTCCATACTTCCTACCTTCCGTGACATGACCTCTTCTCTCCCTCTAGTTGTGCAGTTTGTTCTGTCAGTCCTCAGACTGTTGCCTTGAATATTTGGAATCAATTGATATTTATGTAGCTGTGTTCAAGGATCGAGGCAAAGCTGGGTTCTTTTACTACACCACTGTCTTAGCTCCTCCTACACTACCAAAATGTTTTTATACAAGAAAATAATTTTCAAATCCCTGACTGCTGATCCACTATTTCAAATACTAGTTTATATGGAATAATTCTAACATATAGAATAATACTTGGGTGTTTTTGTTTACATTTACCTTAAATATTTTCTCTGATTATACATTTTTATACACACTCCAATATAAAATGGAAATTTTATATTATCCAGGTAGCAGTTTGGGAAACTATATAAAATAATCCAAGTTCAAAAATTCAAGAAATTTTGAAGGTAGATAAGGAGATTTGAATCAATTTACATCAAGTCATTAACTGAATAGTTAATGAAAAAATATTTTATTTGAACTTTAATTACCTTCATTCAATCCTTATTGGTATTCAATCACTGAAACAAAGTAAAATATGCAGTTGCTTAATTTATGATTAAGTTACACCACATATCATTCTAGCAAAATATTTTTTCCTCGTAACATTCCATTTTCATGATGTTGAAACAGATTTTCTTTTTAGTCAAGAGACTAAAGATGCTAACACAGCAAAGAAATAAAGAAGGAAATACAAAACATTTTTTTCTTACCTGTGGAAGTTAAGCCTTTTATCCTGCTGAATTGATAGTTGTACCAGCGATAGTTGTTCAATATCAGTTTGCTCTGGGCTACAAAATCAAATGCAGATCTAATTATCTCAGCAAGTGAAATGGGATATTTTTATCCCAAGGTCTTTATCTTTGAATGTCTTTCTCTCTCTGCTCCCAACTATTAGAGGCCACTTTGACAGAACGTTGATAAGCATTTAGCTTAAATCATACCAATACAGAGTACAGTTACAATCTTATGCTATAATAGTTTTTCCAAAATTTTTGTTCTGCAATTGACAAAAATACATTACTTCTCAATGCATAATTACATAAATTAAGACATGGTTTCATAAAATTCTGAGTATTACTAACGTATGTGATGTGATTCACCCTGATACTTTTTTTCTTATCTATTTTGTTTTCTTTCTTTTTAAGATTCTATTTATTTATTTGTCAGAGAGAGAGGGAGAGTGCACAAGCAGGGGGTGTGGCAGGCAGAGTCAGAAGCAGGATCCCCGCTGAACAAGGAGCCAGATGTGAGACTCAATCCCAGGACCCTGGAATCATGACCTGAGCCTAAGGCAGATGCTTAACCAACTGAGCCCTCTATTTTGTTTTCTAAAAGAATTCTGGCCACAGTCATTTTAATGAAAAAAAAAATTTTAAGTCTCAATCTGTAATCTGAAAGAGGATTCCCTAAAGTAAAGTACTAAACTACATGGGTCCGGGTATAAAACAGCTTCCACAGCATTATGGGCACCGCTTCTTTGAAAACTTCACAATGATAGCAATTTTGCATTATTTTTGTGAGTATTCAGTTAACATTTAGGATACTGTAGTTCTATGATGGTAAGGTCTATGTCTGATTTTATTAGGAGAATATATTGTCAGTCTCAGGATTTTATAAACACACAATTAATATCTATTGAAATAATCCTTGATTCTGTTTTCTCCCTCACTAAATACATATCATCATTCATTAAGTCCTATTTCCATTGTACCACTCTAATCAACAGTATTGTTACTTGTACACTATGATTTACTAAATGACTTCACTGCCTCCATTCTTGGCCTTTCTCAACTCAGAATCCTCTTATTAAAACATAATTCTGATCTCATGCATCCTAATCCCTTTGCATTGCAAGTGCACAGATATCTAAATTATCTAAAGTGACCTACAGTGTTCAAAACACTGTCATTCCTATCTGCATCAGCTAGCTTTTGATTTATAACAAATCAGCCCAGAGCTTCATGGCTGAGAATTACATGAGTTCACAATTTTGTTGTCTGGCAAGTTGGGCTGGGCTCAATGGGAAGGTCTACTGATCTTGGCTAGGCTTATCCCTGTAACTGTGGGTAGCAGCCAGGTTAACTGGGAATGAGCTGAATCCTGGCTGGAGCTCCTCAGTTTTTCCCCACATACTCCTCATCCTCTAGTATGACAACCAGTTTGTTCATATGGAGGCAGTGCTTGATGAAGAGAGCATAATTGTGCAAAGCTTTTTGAGGCTTAGGCTTGAAAATGATATAACAGTACTTCCTCTGTATTCTTTTTCCCAAAGAAAATCACAAAGACAGACCAGATTCAAGAAATGAAAAAGAGATGCTGGAAAATTGCAATGCAAAGCTGCCTGGTAGACAGAAGGAAATGATCTCATCCATTTTTGCAAACAATTTACTACACTATCCATATCTTTTTCCTGCAGAGTATGTCAGCTTGACTCCTACCAGACACTTACTGCTCACTCTTCTCCAACCACCTTATTTCTTCCAAAAGGCCAACCTATTTCTAGCTAATGATTTGGCTAAGTAATCATACTGCTCCCTATGGCTAGAATACCCTTCTTCAATATTGTCACATAACTGGCTCATCTCATTCAGGTCCCAGACAATATGTCACTTTAAATCACCACATGATGAAAAAGTTTTCCTGGTGGCTAAAACCTGTGGTCAAAAATCCTCCAGGCTGAAAGGTAGAAAGAGTTACCTAAAATTAAGTAAGCACTATAAATAGTATACTGGCTCCCAGGATAATTGTATTGCAATAGACTGTGAACTACTTGAGGACAGGAACTTAGTGATATTAATTTCAAAACTTGAAACACACATATACCTGGTAGTTATTTAATAAATATTTGTTGCTCTAATTTTTAAAAGGAACCTACACAATTGTTTTAGACCTGAAGCAATTATTTCACAAAACATTGACTACATTAGGGAAAAAAATAATTTCCTGATGCTGTCAAGAACAAATTACTCTAGGACTCTTCTTTACAACCAGAAGGCCTTGGTGAGCATCTGCTTGGACCTAGCTGTTTAATTACTCTTTTCCCCTTACAATAGAAGAAGGTAATTAACAACTCCTGTTCTTAATTACGAGCTTCTTGCCCAGTGCATCTGGTCCTGCTTCTGTCTCTACTGCAGTGAATTACAGCTCTTGCTGAGAGAATTTTGCTAGGAACCAGAGCCTTTGTTTCATCTTCCTAAGTTACCTAAAAAAAATAAATCAGTGTACCATGCAGCCTTTTAAGTATGGCTGTCCCCCTCCTCCCCCTTGTCATTATCTTGTGTTTCTGCATCACTGTTCTTTAGAGTATGATTAAAATGAAGAGTTATAACAAGGCTACCCTAATTTTAATTTTCCATTCTCTATTTTTGTTTTTAATGTTTGATGGATGAAAATTTGGGCTTCATTCACAAACATGGCACACACATATGTCCAATTCGTGACCTTTTTTTTTTTCCTTTGGGGTAACTGATAGTCACCTCTTAACATGTCCAATTCCAAATTTAGTATCTTCCTCCCAAAATCTACCTCTTCATCTTCTGTAATCTCCACCTCAGTAAATACTAATCCCTCCTCACAATAGGCTGCTACAAAATTTTGCAGTCTCAAATGCTGCTGGTTTACTCCCCTCCCACACTCTGATTCCTTCCCCAAAGTGGTCTGCTCAATATTTTTGAAAAGCATGCTCTTTTTGGACAGAGATAGATATATTGTAGGCAGAACAATTTTTTGTTAGTGCATAAGCAAATTAAAACATGACTTTTTAAAAAGAATTTGATAGTTGTCTTTTAAAAAGAAAATCATCCCAAGAATCACCATGGAAAATCTATTTAAAAAAAAAATCAGTTGAGCTTATTTACATGTAGTTAAGCAGATTCACATTATTACCTTATCAAATGTGAGTTGGAGAGACTGATACAAAATACTTCACTATTGAGGACTGTTGACATCATTAACCTGATTCTGCTACTGGAAATCCTCCTTCCTCCTTTCTGGATCTGGTGATGTCTTTTTCTTTATTATCCATAACTAATGGTGCCTCTCTATTAAAACTTCCCTGATTCCTGAGGTAACCTCTCTGTCCTCTGTCCTCTCTGACCCAACATATTTTGTTTATATTTTCTGGGAGCAGTTACCTTGCTACTATGGCAGGACCCCATGATATTCATCACTGTCCCTCTTGCCCAGGCTGGACACAAGTTAGCACATAATTAGAAAGTTATCAATACTAATAAATAAATGCTATGGAATTGGAAAGTCACATATTTCTTTTTCTTTCATAAGAAGAAATGAATATCTACCCTATAACTCTTCAAGCAGTAAGGCAAGCTTGCAGTTAACAAAACCAACTTTCTGCTAGTTGAGTGACTGCATCTGCTTTGTTTAACCAGAATGTCTTAAATGAATAAAATATAGTCTGAAACATTGCTACAAATGTTTTGTTAACTCAGATATTCATTGACTGGATAATGCAAGATGAAAATGTAGAATCTAAACTTAGTAAGTTTCCTAGGAGCAAATCAATAACATTTTATTTACCTATTGCCTTTTTGTTTATAATTCTATCCCAAAATAATTGTTAAGCCTTATTCCTTAGTATCCACTTAACAAACATTTTATTATGTACTTATCTATTCCTTCATAAAAAATCATTCACCATGGTCCAGATATTATTGTATATATTGAGGGTAACATCATTAAAGTAATTAAATATTGCCTAGCTTTTCTTTCAAGAGATCTTTGAACTTGAATTATGAAGTAGAGACCAATAGATTTTGACAATACAGTTTTATAAGTGCTAGGATGAAACTAGACAGAACAAAGGTAGAAAGGGAGAGAAGTGATGAGAATGGATTTCTTAAATGATACAGATGATGTCTGAACTATAAATGAAGAGTAAATTGGTGAGTTGAAGAGTTGGAGGAGATAGACATTTCAGGCAGATACAGCAGTGTGAAGAAATTATATACATAAAGGAGAAAAGGGAATATTTAAGCAACTGAAAGTACTGAAGTGGCTTCATCAATGTGAGCAAAAGAGACATGACAGTAGAAATGATGGGAGACGATTGATGAGGTTCCATCACTGAATACCCATATGCTTGTGGAGTTTCTTCTTCATGTTTCATATTGTTTCCCTATTGCTTCTGTAACAAATTACCACAAATTTTATGGCTTAAAACAACACAAAATTATTGTCTTTACAGTTCTGGAGGAGAGATTTCCAAAATGGGTCTTATAGGACTATTAGAATTCCATTCCTCCTGTTAGCTTTAGATGAGAAACTGGCCCTTACCATTTACAGCTTTTGAAGACATTAATAGTCATATCTCCTTGGACCCTTCTTCCTCCTTCTTCCTGTTATAAGGTTACTTATGATTTCCTGGGTCTATACAATAATGAGGAATAATCTCCCTATGTAAATGTGCTTAGTTTAATCACATTTATAAAGCTCCTTTTGACATACAAGATACTAACAATTAATAGCTTTCAGGAATTGGTAGGTGGCTATCTTTGGGGCCATTATTATGCTTACCACAAGCTATCAGATATTAAAGTGGTGAGGTAGGGATAATACATCAATAAAATTACTATCTTTAGAAAGAGACTTCATGTGAGGGTTTACATTATTGATTTTAAGCAGATAATTCAGAAGTTTCAGTGGTCTGAGGTTATTGAGTCCTCTGAATTCCTTTGGGGTTCCACATGTATTTTTCACTATAGGTTTAAAAATTGTGTGTTTTTCTAGAAAAATAAAATACAGACTTTTTTTAAAAAAATTTTATTTATTTATTTGACAGAGAGAGAGACAGCCAGCGAGAGAGGGAACACAAGCAGGGGGAGTGGGAGAGGAAGAAGCAGGCTCCCAGCAGAGCAGGGAGGCTGATGTGGGCTTGATCCCAGGACCTTGGAATCATGCTCCGAGCCGAAGGCAGACGCTTAATGACTGAGCCACCCAGGCACCCCGAAAATACAGAAATTTTATGATAGTCCCAATGATGAGGGTGGGGAGTTAAGTGTCACTGAATCACAGGAGTCAATAATCTAAGCCAAAGGAAAGGACTTGGAGCAAGGTTCACAAACATGAAGCTAATGCAACAAGTGCAATAAACTTATTTGCTTTATTTAACACATATGATGGTTGTAAAACATTAGAATTCCATTTTTTATATTTACCCTTTGCAATTATATATTACAATCACTACTATCAGTTTTTTGATCTATTCATTGTTTTTGACAGCTGTGATACTCTACTGTGTTGATGAATTATAATTTACTTAACCATTCTGCTAGACAAAAGGTTAGGTTTTTCTAATATTTCCTATTATAATCAATGGCACAGTTAATAACCTTGCACAAGGACAAAGAAAATGTTTGTTTATGTGAGTAGGTTTATGTGTGTCAAGTGCTACTAGTTTTCCTTCATATGAGAATGTTTTGATTTCCCCTTTATTCCTGAAGAATATTTTTGTTGGGTATATAATGTGGAGCTGTAATTTCTTTTCTTTCATCCTTTGAAAAATATTTTATCTTTTGTGTCTTTCCTGTGTGCTTTCTCATATGCTGTCCTTAGAATTCATTTCACCTGTAGGAAAGGTGTTGTTTC
Source organism: Ursus maritimus (assembly GCF_017311325.1). NCBI lineage: Eukaryota > Metazoa > Chordata > Mammalia > Carnivora > Ursidae > Ursus > Ursus maritimus. The sequence goes on from NW_024427107.1 coordinate 2,525,181, forward strand.
TCTCACTGATTTAAAGATTTCCCTTTGTTTTCTGTTTCCAGTTTGACTTGATGCACCTTGATCTGGATTTTTTGGATTTACACTCCTTGGGTTTCACTCAGCTTCTTGAATCTCTAGTTTTATAATTTTTTTGACCAAATTTGAGAAGGTTCAGCCATTAATTTTTTTAAAAATAATTTTTAAGCCCTACTGTTTTTCTTCTTTTCTCTTGGAAATTTAATGACAGAAATGTTAGAACTTTAATTAAATCTCACATATCCAAGGAGTTTTATTATTTTAATCTATTTACTTTTGTTGTTCAGATTGAGTAGTTTATATTGTTCTGTCTCCACCCTCACTTATTTTTTCCTCTTTCCTTTCCATTCTTTTGAGCCCATCCATTGAATTTCTATTTTTTCCCAGTTTTGGATTTTATTGTTCAGTTCTAAAATTTCCACTTGGTTTTTTATCACTTCTGTCTCTTCACTAAGAGTATTCAGGGCGACAACAGTTTTTTCTATTTGTTTCAAACATATTCTTAATTTTTTAGAGAAGCATTTCTATGATGGCATTAAAATTCTTGTTAGATAATTTCAAAATCTCTGTCATCTCAGTGTTGATTCCTATTAACTGTCCTTCCTCATCAAAGTTGAGGTTTTTGTGGTGTGTATGATACATTTTGATAACTGATTTTCCATTGCCCTGAATATTTTGGATATTATGTTATGAGGATTTGGATGTTATTTAAATATTCTGCTGTATCTGGATTCTACTGACACCATTCTGGCAGAGAAAATGGAGGGCAACCCCTTGCTATCTACATTGGGGATAGAAAGCAAGGTTCCCTACTCATCCCCTGTTGGCACTCAGGTAGTAGAGAGGTTGTGGTAGGGAGTCCTGTGACACCATCCTAATGAGAGGAAGAAGAGTGTCTCATTACAACTCCATACATGGCATCCACAGACATCAAGTTGGGGATGCAATAGTGCTCATTGTTACCCAGTAGGGATTAAAGCACTGTACTCTATTCAGCTTTCTGTGATACCACCTTGTCAGGAGGGTTGGAGTGCCTTGGTAAAAATCCAGACTGTTTATTTATGCTCTAAAAGTTTTCTGATGCTAGGCAGCTCCTTTTCTAGTCCTTTGGTTAGGGAGAATAATGGTTTTAGGATTCTTGTGTGTGTGTGTGTGTGTGTGTGTGTGTGTCTTTTCTTTCTGTTTGTGTCCAGGTTGTCAAATTCCTCCCAAACCCATTCTGGAATATAGGAGAAAAAAAGAAAAACCAGAGAATCCACTTTTACTTCACCTCATTCAGCTAGGTGATGGAAAAAAAGATAGAATATGATGTATGGGTGAAACTGTTCTGGAATATCATGGAAGAATTGTACATCCTTAACTTATAATTATTGTCTAGGTTTCAGTCATCTGGGCACACCTATCTGAAAGGGAGGCTGGGGATTGTAATCCAGCTGTGTGACCAGGAAGAAAATATTAGTTTGGTGAATATCCAGGCAGTCTCTATCACACTGTGGTGTGGTAATTTTACCAAAACTCTTATATCCTACACTTCTTTCTTTTTTTCAATACCCAAATTGAAAGTCTTCAATCTTGGATCTGCAAAGCCATTCATTTTATTTTCTTCTATGACTGGGTTTCTGATGTTGTTAGAAAGATCATGTTTGAGTAAACTGGTCTTCTAAAACCTTTTGGTCTCAATCTCAGCCATCCAATATGGATTTGCTTCACTCATGTGAAGTTCAAAATTGGTGTTTTGATTAAAGTGCATCCAGGGGGAGAAAAGAACATCCAGGGAGTAGTGGTGTTAATGAAGTAGATGAACAGCTTTATTGAGAGAATGAATGTAATAAAGCCTGGAGATATTGTTTTTTTCATCAGAATGGGATCTACATGTCTTTATAAATACTTTGTACAAGCATACAGATCAAGCCATAAAAAAAATGAAGTGAATGAAGAGAAATGAATTGAATGAAATGAAATGAATGAAAACCAATTCTAATGGCTAAAAGGACAAAAGGGTGTATCACATTTATGCAACTAAGTATACATTGCTAAATATTTCTGAAAGACTCAGGAAAGAAAATATCTCTCAAAATATTTCAAAAAGGGAAGCTGTTGACTGAAAAGGAAAGTAATAACCAGGAATGAAAAATGTGAGATATATTTAACATTTCTCCCACAGAGTTGTTCTTTGGACCAACAGTAGGCCAACTTTAATTGGAAATACAACTGCAGTTTTGCTTTCCATGTTTTGTTATCCACAGTCAACCTCAGTTTGGAAGCAGTCTGACATATCCTCAGAAGGTGAGTTGTAGCCTAATGTTATGTCCCATGCTTACATCATTCACCTCACTTTGTCTTATTATGTAAGCATGTTATCATCTCATATAATCAAAAGAAAAAGAAGGGTAAGTACAGCACAAGATATTTGGAGAGAGAGAAACCACATTCATGTAACTTTGATTACAATATATTGTTATAATAGTTCTACTTTTTCACTAATTACTGTTGTTAATCTCTTACTGTACTTAACTCATAAATTAAACTTTTTTGTAGAAAAAAAATGGTGTGTATAGGGTTTGGTACCATCTGTGGTTTTAGGCATCCACTGCGAGTCTTAGAACATATTCCTCAAAGAATAAAGAAGGGACTACTCCAATCATTTATATAAAAATTATATAAAAATGCATTACTTATATAAAAAAGATAAGGTTAATGAGGCCATCTTGGCTTTAAACATTTGTTATTAAGTCTCCTCAGAAGTCAATTCTGAGAAGTAAGGGCTTAAAATAAATGTAAATCCAGTTACATGAAATTGAAAACACCATAGTTCTAAAATCTATGAATAAGTGCATTTCTTTTTTTCAAAGATTTTAGTTAGATAGCTATATTGGTTATTTAATTTTGTATTTCCCTATCCCCATATTTGAAAGTTTTGAGGTTTTGATTTATAATTCATATTTTATCCTAAAGATAAGACACATGTTTCCTTTTTCCCAAGTAAGCATTTTCGTATGTTATGCTTACAGAGGCAGAAATAATAGTAAAGTGACTTTAGGCATGAGAAATGGGAATCATACCTGCCTCTATCTTTGACAATAGAATACCAAAGATGTAATTCAGTATCAAGAACCCACACAATAGGGGCGCCTGGGTGAATCAGTCATTAAGCGTCTGCCTTTGGCTCAGGGAGTGATCCCAGAGTCCTGGGATCGAGCCCCATATCAGTCTCCTCTGCTGGGAGCCTGCTTCTTCCTCTCCCACTCCCCCTGCTTGTGTTCCCTCTCTCTCTGTCAAATAAATAAATAATTTTTTTAAAAAAAGAACCCACACAATAAAAAATTCTTACAAATAAGCTTATCCTTACCATTATAGGCACATGGCTTAAAGTATGTATGCAAGAAAGGCAGTTTTTATTGACAAATTTATGTAAGTAAGTAATAATAGAAGTAACTCATATTTCAAAACTAAAATATTCAGGAAAAAAGGTGTTTATATATATATATTTAATATATTTTATTTTAACATATAAATATAAATATAAGGTATATGTATCTCATTATTTTTATTTGAAAGTTCTGTTATTTCTCATTTAATCAGGTTGATACTTTCATTACAAGTAAGAAGTTGCTTTTAAAGCAATGCTAAGATCATTCAAACCAGAATTAGTGAATGTAATACAAGTATATGTAACAAATTTCTAAGAAAAATAAATTTTAAAATGTTGCAACTCTAAGGTTGATAAGTCAGATATGCCATGCACTGATAGTGTGCATTTTGCATTATAAGCATAAAAGTAAAACTTTTTTAATTCCTTCTAGATCCTATTTTGACCTGGTATAAGCATAAGAAGGGAGTGATTTTTAGTTGAAGTTTATGTCCTCAGCAACCTTATTTTCTGATTAAAAAACAAAAACATGGGGACACCTGGGTGGCTCAGTAGGCTGAGCATCCAACTCTTGATTTCAGCTCAGGTTATGCTCTCAGGGTCATGAGATCAAGTCTTACACTGGGCTCCACACTCAGTGTGGAGTCTGTTTGTCTCTCTCCCTATGCTCTCCCCCCCGCCCGACACTCACTCATTCTCTCAAATAAATAAATAAGTAAAATCTTTTAAAAATATGATTAAGAAAATATTCATGAGCTCATGTCAGCCTCCCAAAAGCTCTATGAAATGTGACAACTATATTTGGTTGTCAAAACTGATTAGATTTAATTATTTAAAATGCCTCACAATTTCTTATGGCTCAAGTTTCATTATCACCTCTAAATTATTTTAAACATCTGGTATCTGATTACTTTCCAAATACTACCTTTGCAAAATAGCCTACAATCAAATACAAATGGAAAAATTATTTATTTTAGATAAATAAATATAATATGCCTTATTAATAGAATAAAGATAAAGAAACATATAATCACATAGACACAGAAAATTAATTTGACAACATTCAACACCCTTTAATGTTAAAAAATCAATACATTGGTTATTAAGGCTATATCCAATAAAAGTCATATATGATAAACACATAGCTAACATCACAATTAATAATGAAAGAATTAATTCTTCCTCCCTAAGATCAGGAACAAGATAAGGATGTCTACTCTCATCACTTCTATTCAGCAATGTAATAGGGGTTTTAGCCACAGCAATTGGCAAGAATGAAATAAAAACTCTCCAGATTTGAAAGAAAGACGTACAAGTATCTCTATCTGCAGATAACATCATCTGGGACACTAAGAATTCTAAAAAATACACATACACTCATACACACACATTATTAGAACTAATAAATGAGTTTGGTAAGGCAGCAAAATAAAAGTTCAATATACAAAAATCAGTTGTATTTCTATAGGCTAACAATGGATTATCTAAAAATGAAATTAAGGAAACACTTCCATTTACAATAACATCAAACTGAATAAAATGCTTAAGAAAAATGTAACAAAAGGAGAATAAGAGTTTTATTCTGAAAACTACAATAAGTTACTTAAATACATTAAAGAAGATTTAAATAAGTGAAAAGATATTTCATGTTTATAAATTGGAAAAGTTAGTATTATTAAGATACCCTTTTCAAACTGCTCTACAGTTTTAATACAATTACTACTAAAATCCCAGCTGGGTTTTTGTTTGTTTGTTTGTTTGTTTTATTTGTTTAGAAACTGATAAGCTAATCCATTTGGATCCATCCATTTGGAAATGCAAAGGACCCAGAACACAAAAATCAATCTTGCAAAATAAGAACAAATTTTGAGAACCCTTGTTTCCCAATTTTGAAAGTTAATAAACATCTGCAATAATCAAAACCTGTGTGGTTCTGACACACAGGTAGATATATTGATTAGTGGAAGTAGGAGAGGATACTGAAATACTCTTAAATTTGTTCTCAACTGATTTTCAACAAGAATGCTAAGACAATTCAATNGGGAAAGAAAAATAATTTCAATTAAATAGTGCTGAGATAACTGGATATCCACATGTAAAAGAATGTAGCTGGACCTCTACCTCATATTGTATACAAAAATAACTTCATAATAAGATCATAAACCTAAATGTAAGAGCTACAAAATCTATGAAGTAAACATAGGGATAAATCATCAAGACCTTTGATTAATTAATACACTTTTTTTTTAGATTTGACACCCAAAACAGTAGCAAATTAAGAAAAGCCACATGAATTGTATTACATCAAAATTTAATGTCATACTAAACATGACAACATCGAGAAAGTCAAAACACACCCCCACAGAATGGGAGAAATGTTTTCAAGTTATATATTGGATAAAGAAGAGAAATACAGAATATACAAAGAACCCTTACAACTTAAAAATTTTAAAAAGCTAATAATCCAATTTAAAAATGGATAGTGGATTTGAATAATATTTAATTATATAACATAAACAAATACACAATTAGCAATTAAAAGATGCTCAACATGAACAACCATTAGAGAAATATAAATCAAAACCACAGAGAACCCAGAAAAGCCAACACAATACTGAAGGGGAAGAACAAAGTTGGAGGACTGACACTACCCAACCTCAAGACTTACTATGAAGCTGCAGTAAGTAAGACAGTGTGGCATCAGTAAAGAATAGACAAATAGACCAATGGAATAGAATAGAGAGCCCAAAAACAGACCCACATAAATATATCAACTGACCTGCAACAAAGAAGCAATAGAGCAAAAATAGTCTTGTTCACAAATGGCGTTGCAACAACTGAACATCCACAAGTGAAAAAAAAAAATCTAGACACAGAGCTCATACCTTTACAAAATGTAATTCAAAATGGGTCACAATCTAAATGTAAAATGCAAAACTACAAAATTTCTAGAGGACAACATAGCAGAAAACCTAGATTGCCACAGGTATACTGACTTTTCAGATACAACACTGAAGCAAGATGAACTTAATTAAAATTAAAAGTTTCTGTCCTATAAAAGACAGAGAATGAAAGAGAGAGAATGAAAATGCAAGCCACAGACAGGTATAAAATATTTGCAAAGATGTAGCTGATAAATAGTTATTAAATTATGCAAAGAACTCTTAAATCTCAAAAGTAAGAAAACAAATAACCCAATTAAAAATTGGCCAAAGATCTTAACAGACATCTCACCAGAGAAGATACACAGATGGCAAATAATCAGATGAAAAGATGTTCATCGTATGTCATCAGGGAAATGTAATTTAAAACAATGTGATACTAGTCTTTACCTACTAAAATGACCAAAACCCAAAAACTGACAACATCAAATGCTGGAGAAGATATGGACCAACAGGAACTCTCATTCTTACTGAGGAGAATGCAAAATGGTACAGCTACTTTGGAAGACAGTTCAGTAGTCTTTTACAAAACTAAAAATTTTTTTACAAATGATCCAGCAATCACATTCTGTGGTATTTGCCTAAAGGAATTGAAAACTTATGTCTACACAAAAACCTGCACATGAATGTTTATAACAGCTTTATTCATAACTGGCAAAACTTGGAAGCAAGTAAGATGTTCTTCAGTAGATGAATGAGTAATAATAGTAGTACACCCAGACAATGGGATCTTGTTCAGTGCTAAAAAATAAATGAACTATCAAGCCATGAAATAGATGGAGGAAACTTAAAAGTATATTACTAAGTGAAAGAAGCCAATCTGAGAAGGCTGCATACAGTGTGAGTCTAACAATATGATGTTTGAAAACAGGCAAATCATGGAGGTAGTGGTTGCCAGGGGTTAATGTGGAGGGAAAATGAATTTTGTTTTGATTAAAATACACCAAACTTAGTTTGAGGTGATGGTTGCACAACTCTGGATATACAAAACCATTCAATAATATATTTAACATGAACACATTTTATGACATATTATTTCTTAACAAAGACTATAAATGAGGACTATTTATTTTAAGTGAAGACTGGAAAATAGCATCGGAAAGTGCTGAAGAACTTAAAAATAATTTTTAAACAAATCAGTGGTTTTTGGGGAATGGAGTTAAGATGGCGGAGGAGTAGGGGACCCCTTTTTCAGCCGGTCCCCTGAGTCGAGCTGGATAGGTACCAGACCAGCCTAAACAACCACGGAATCAGCCTGAGATGCAGGAAGATACATCTGGATCTCTACAAATGAACATCTCCAGCGCTGAGTATTGAGGTACAAAGCAGGGAGCCATGAAACCGCACACAGATATCGGAAGATAAACGGAAGGGGGAGGGAGCCGCTGCGTTCGGGCGCCGGGAAGCGGCAGCCAACTGCATGGGGGAGCGGGTGACTCATGGACGGCACCCGCGAGAGAGTGGACTGAGACCGGTGAGCCGGGAGCATGCGCCACCAGGCATCTCGAGGAACTCCGGAATCCCGGTGTGCTCACCGGGCATAGACTGAGACCCGGAGATCTGGGAGCGCACCGGGGGAGGGGGTGGCGGGGGGGGGGTGGGGGGGTGGCTGGCGGCTGGCGGCTGGCAGCGTTAGAAACACAAAGGACAGAGACGCATCAGCCCTGGAAGTGAGGGCTGCGACGCTGGGTGTGGGGCGCACATCCCGGGACGCTGCAGGGTTGAGCAGCACCAACAGTAATGGAGTTAAAGTGGCCAGAACATCAGTGGAGAACGGGCCGCAATCCCTCTGTTCTGTGACAATGCAGCCTCTGCTGCTCTGACTCTCAGAAAAGGCATAACAGACCACCAGGGAAAGCCGCCAGAGAACAAAAGCCTGGAAATACTGGCTCACAGCGTGCCCATCCCTATCCCCCCTCGCAGGGGACACGGAGACTCTACCCAAACAGGGTTGCCTGAGTATTGGCGCGGCAGGCCCCTCCCCCAGAACACAGAAGGCAGGCTGAAAAATCAAGAAGCCCACAACCCGGGGCGCCTGGGTGGTGCAGTCATTGAGCGCCTGTCTTCGGCATAGGGCGTGATCCCAGCGTTCCGGAAAGGAGTCCCTCATTGGGCTCCTCCGTTGGGAGCCTGCTTCTTCCTCTCCCACTTCCCTGCCTCTGTTCCTGTTCTTGCTGACTGTCTGTCTCTCTCTCTCTCAGATAAATAAATAAAATCTTTAAAGAAGAAGCCCACATCCCTAAGATCCCTATAAAACAAGGGGCACGGCCTGGGACCCAGTCAATAATTTGGGCTCTGGACAACCCTGCAACCTCTCCTCATCAGAATGACAAGAATGAGAAGCCCCCCCCCCCAGCAAAGAAAAGACAGTGAGTCTGTGGCCTCTGCCACAGAAATAATGGATATGGATATAACCAAATTATCAGAAATGGAATTCAGAATAACGAAGGTCAAAATGATGAGTAGAATTGAAAAAAGTATTAACAAAAAGGTTACTGAGAATATAGAATCCCTAAGGACAGAAATGAGAGCGAATTTGACAGAAATTAAAAATTCTATGAGCTAAATGCAGGCAAAACTAGAGGCTCTGACGGCCAGGGTCACCAAAGCAGAGGAAAGGGTTAGTGAATTGGAGGATGGGTTAATAGAGGAAAAAATGAAAATAGAAGATGGTCTTAAAAAAATCCACGCCCACAAATGTTGGTTATGGGAGATTACTGACTCAATGAAACGATCCAATGTTAGAATCATCGGCATCCCCGAGGGGGTGGAGAAAAACAGAGGTCTAGAAGAGATATTTGAACAAATTGTAGCTGCAAACTTCCCTAATCTAGCAAGGGAAACAAACATTCGTGTCCAAGAGGCAGAGAGGACCCCTCCCAAACTCAACCACGACAAACCTACGCCACGTCACGTCATAGTGCATTTCGCAAATATTAGATCCAAGGATACAGTATTGAAAGCGGCCAGGGCAAAGAAATTTCTCACGTACCAAGGCAAAAGCATCAGAATTACGTCAGACCTGTCTACACAGACCTGGAATGAGAGAAAGGGTTGGGGGAGCATATTTAAAGCTCTTTCAGAGAAAAACATGCAGCCAAGGATCCTTTATCCAGCAAGGCTGTCATTCAGAATTGATGGAGAAATAAAGACATTTCAGAATCGCCAGTCACTAACCAATTTTGTAACCACGAAACCAGCCCTACAGGAGATATTACGGGGGGTTCTATAAAAGTAAAAAGGCCCCAAGAGTGATACAGAACAGAAAGTCACAGCCAATACAAACAAAGACTTTACTGGCAACATGGCAACATTAAAATCATATCTCTCAGTAATCAGTCTTAATGTAAATGGTTTGAACCATCCCATAAAACGCCACAGGGTTGCAGATTGGATAAAAAGAAATGACCCATCCATTTGCTGTCTACAAGAGACTCATTTCGAACCCAAAGATGCATTCAGACTGAGAGTAAGGGGATGGAGTACCATCTTTCACGCAAATGGACCTCAAAAGAAAGCTGGGGTAGCAATTCTCATATCAGATAAATTGGATTTTAAACTACAGACTATAGTTAGAGATGCAGAAGGGCACTATATTATTCTTAAGGGAAGTATTCAACAAGTGGATATGACAATTATAAATATATATGCCCCCAACAGGGGAGCAGCAAGATACACAAGCCAACTCTTAACCAGAATAAAGAGACATATAAATAAAAATACATTAATAGTAGGGGACCTCAACACTCCACTCTCAGAAATAGACAGAACACCCTGGCAAAAACTAAGCAAAGAATCAAAGGCTTTGAATGCCATACTCGACGAGTTGGACCTCATAGATATATATAGAACACTACACCCCAGAACCAAAGAATACTCATTCTATTCTAATGCCCATGGAACATTCTCAAGAATAGACCATGTTCTGGGACACAAAACAGGTCTCAACCGATACCAAAAGATTGAAATTATCCCCTGCATATTCTCAGACCACAACGCTCTGAAATTGGAACTCAACCACAAGGAAAAATTTGGAAGAAACTCAAACACTTGGAGACTAAGAACCATCCTGCTCAGGAATGACTCGATAAACCAGGAAATCAAAAATCAAATTAAACAATTTATGGAGACCAATGAGAATGAAAATACAACAGTCCAAAACCTATGGGATACTGCAAAGGCAGTCCTAAGGGGGAAATACATAGCCATCCAAGCCTCACTCAAAAGAATAGAAAAATCTAAAATGCAGTTTTTATATTCTCACCTCAAGAAGCTGGAACAGCAACAGAGGGACAGGCCTAATCCACGCACGAGGAAGCAGTTGACCAAAATTAGAGCTGAAATCAATCAAGCAGAAACCAGAAGTACAGTAGAGCAGATCAACAGGACTAGAAGCTGGTTCTTTGAGAGAATCAATAAAATTGACAGACCACTGGCAAGACTTATCCAAAAGAAAAGAGAAAGGACCCAGATTATTAAAATTATGAATGAAAAAGGAGAGGTCACGACGAACACCATTGAAATTGGAAGGATTATTAGAAATTTTTATCAACAGCTATATGCCAATAAACTAAGCAATCTGGAAGAGATGGAATCCTTCCTGGAAACCTATAAACTACCAAGATTGAAACCGGAAGAAATTGATTCCTTAAACAGGCCAATTAATTATGAAGAAATTGAGTCAGTGATAAACAACCTTCCAAATAACAAAACTCCAGGCCCGGACGGTTTTCCTGGGGAATTCTACCAAACATTCAAAGAAGAAATAATACCTACTCTCCTAAAGCTATTTCAAAAAATAGAAACAGAAGGAAAGCTACCAAACTCATTCTACAAGGCCAATACTACATTGATCCCCAAACCAGGCAAAGACCCCATCAAAAAGGAGAATTACAGACCGATTTCCCTAATGAACATGGACGCCAAAATCCTCAACAAGATACTTGCTAATAGAATCCAACAGTACATTAAAAGGATTATCCATCATGATCAAGTGGGATTCATACCTGGGATGCAAGCGTGGTTCAATATTCGCAAATCAATCAGCGTGATACATCATATCAACAAGAAAAGACTCAGGAACCATATGATCCTCTCAATTGATGCCAAAAAAGCATTTGACAAAATACAGCATCCTTTCCTGATTAAAACCCTTCAGAGTGTAGGAATAGAGGGTACATTTCTCAATCTCATAAAAGCCATTTATGAAAAGCCTACTGCAAATATTATTCTCAATGGGGAAAAGCTGGAAGCCTTTCCCTTAAGATCAGGAACTCGACAAGGATGCCCACTCTCGCCACTATTGTTCAACATAGTACTAGAAGTCCTTGCAACAGCAATCAGACGACAAAAAGGGATCAAAGGTATACAAATTGGCAAAGAAGAAGTCAAAATGTCTCTCTTCACAGATGACATGATACTCTCTATGGGAAACCCAGAAGAAGCCACTCCCAAACTATTAGAAGTTATAGAGCAATTCAGTAACGTGGTGGGATACAAAATCAATGCTCAGAAATCAGTTGCATTTCTTTCTTTTTTTTTAAGATGTTATTTATTTATTAGAGACAGCCAGCGAGAGAGGGAACACAAGCAGGGGGAGTAGGAGAGGAAGAAGCAGGCTCATAGCAGAGGAGCCTGATGTGGGGCTCGATCCCATAACGCTGGGATCATGCCCTGAGCCAAAGGCAGACGCTTAACTGCTCTGCCACCCTGGCGCCCCATTAGTTGCATTTCTATACGCGAATAACGAGACCGAAGAAAAAGAAATTAGGGAATCCATCCCATTTACAATAGCACCAAAAACCATACGTTACCTTGGAATTAACTTAACCAGAGACGTAAAGGACCTATATTCTAGAAACTATAAATCACTCTTGAAAGACATTGAGGAAGACATAAAAAGATGGAAAGATATTCTATGCTCACGGATCGGAAGAATTAACATAGTTAAAATGTCCATGCTACCCAGAGCAATCTACACTTTCAATGCTATCCCGATCAAAATAATGAGGACATTTTTCAAAGAACTGGAACAAATAGTCCTTAAATTTGTATGGAACCAGAAAAGGCCCCGAATCGCCAAGGAACTGTTGAAAAGGAAAAACAAAGCTGGGGGCATCACAATGCCGGATTTCGAGCTGTACTACAAAGTGGTGATCACAAAGACAGCATGGTACTGGCACAAAAACAGACACATGGACCAATGGAACAGAATAGAGAGCCCAGAAATGGACCCTCGGCTCTTTGGGCAACTAATCTTTGATAAAGCAGGAAAAACATCCAGTGGGAAAAAGACAGTCTCTTCAATAAATGGTGCTGGGAAAATTGGACAGCTACATGCAAAAGAATGAAACTTGACCACTCTCTCACACCATACACAAAAATAAACTCCAAATGGATGAAAGACCTCGATGTGAGACAGGAATCCATCAAAATTCTAGAGGAGAACATAGGCAGCAACCTCTACGACATCGGCCAAAGCAAACTTTTTCATGATACATCGCCAAAGGCAAGAGAAACAAAAGATAAAATGAATTTATGGGACTTCATCAAGATTAAAAGTTTCTGCACAGACAAGGAAACAGTCAGAAAAACTAAGAGGCAGCCCGCGGAATGGGAGAATATATTTGCAAATGACACTACAGATAAAGGACTGGTATCCAAGATCTACAAAGAACTTCTCAAACTGAATACACGAGAAACAAATAAACAAATCTTAAAATGGGCAGAAGATATGAACAGACACTTTTCCAATGAAACATACAAATGGCTAACAGACACATGAAAAAATGTTCAAAATCATTAGCCATCAAGGAAATTCAAATCAAAACCACACTGAGATACCACCTTATGCCAGTTAGAATGGCAAAAATAGACAAGGCAAGAAACAACAATTGTTGGAGAGGATGTGGAGAAAGGGGATCCCTCCTACATTGTTGGTGGGAATGCAAGTTGGTACAGCCACTCTGGAAAACAGTGTGGAGGTCCCTTAAAAAGTTAAAAATTGAGCTACCCTATGATCCAGCCATTGCGCTACTGGGTGTTTACCCCAAAGATACAGACGTAGTGAAGAGAAGGGCCATATGCACCCCAATGTTCATAGCAGCAATGTCCACAATAGCTAAATCGTGGAAGGAGCCAAGATGCCCTTCAACAGATAACTATATTAAGAAGTTGTGGTCCATATATACAATGGAATATTACTCAGCTATCAGAAAGAACGAGTTCTTTCTCGTTCTGAAACATGGACGGCACTGGAGGAGATAATGCTAAGTGAAATAAGTCAAGCAGAGAAAGACAACTATCATATGATTTCTCTCATCTATGGAATATAAGAACTAGGATGATCAGTAGGGGAAGAAAGGGATAAAGAAAGGGGGGGTAATCAGAAGGGGGAATGAAACATGAGAGACTATGGACTATGAGAAACAAACTGAGGGCCTCAGAGGGGAGGGGGTGGGGGAATGGGATAGACCGGTGATGGGTAGTGAGGAGTGCACGTATTGCATGGTGCACTGGGTGTTATACGCAACTAATGAATCATTGAGCCTTGCATCGGAAACCGGGATGTACTGTATGGTGACTAACATAATATAATAAAAAATCATTTAAAAAAATCAGTGGTTTTTGAGGAGTTGTAGGAAATAGAAAATCTAACAAATGTTAGAGACTAAGAGAATATCATTCTGACTTTTAAAGAGAAAAAGGTTTAATAAAAATTATTCATGTATTTTTATTTTAATCAAGACTCCAGATAAATTTTGAAAATGATACCAAGGAGAAAATAATAAACTCAGGTAAAAAATGCTGAACAATGTGGTTAAGAAGCATGTAGGTACAGATGTGTTGCTGAATATGTGATTCTGGGGCTCAGGGAAAGGATCAGATTGGAATCATCCTCATGAGGATGATATTTGTTGTTGTATCAGTACCAGAGTTCACCCAGAGAAATGAGTAGAAATCAGAAGAGGCCTGCAGAGAGATGTTGAAAAACATTTACTTTTAAGGCTACGTACACACAGAAAAGGAACACGCAGTTTGGAAAGAATAAGTCACAATAAAATCTACAGCACAGGGAATATAGTCAAAGGTATTGTAATAGTGTTATATGGCAACAGATGGTAGCTACACATGTGATGAGCAGAGCATAACACATAGAGTTGTCGAATCTCTATGTTGTACACCTGAAACGAATGCAACACTGTGTGTGAACTATAATGATAAATAAGTAGATAAATTGTTTTCCAAAAAGAGGAAGGAAGGAAGGAAGGAAGGAAGGAAGGAAGGAAGGAAGGGAAGGAGGGAGGGAGGGAAGGAGGATGGAAGGAAGGAAGGAAGGAAGGAAGGAAGGAAGGAAGGAAGGAAGGAAGGAAAGAAGGAAGGAAAAAAAGGAAGCCACAAAGGCATCTGGGTATGTTAGTTAGAGATTTGGAAATGGATAACTTCACAAAGTTTCACAGATATCCAAGAAGAAAGGGTATTCCAGCAAGGTCAACAAAGTGGAACATGTGATGGAGACTGAATTATCTAAGAATTAAATATTGTTCTGAAGACATTTTTTTTTGACCTGGGTAACAATTAAATGTGACTGTAAAGAAAGAAGTTTGTCCTGAGAAATCGAGGGCACCAGGTGTGTATACCAGTGTGTTTTACATGTAGTCTGCAGTAGCCCTGCAACCCTGTCCATGGATTCAAAACAGATTTCACAGTAATGAAAAGTTGTGATTTGAGTTTTTCACACTTATTCTCCCACAAGTACACAGCAGTTTTCCAAAGCTACACGGAGCATGCTGATGACATTGTTTTAATGGCTAGTAGAATATATGCTTGAGTATTCTTGTGGTTTCTAGAATTTTTTAAGGTAGTTTAATAAAATACATGAAAGTTTGAAGATACGCATAACTCAGGAGAACAATATTTTACCAATGACCTGCATATATTTCAAAATCACACATTAGTAAAAGACCCACTTATAATCTGAGATATACCAAAATATTGAAATGAAATGGTATAAATTATTCTTTGATATGAATTGAGTCTGCATCATAATTAAACTTTAAGGAACCACTACTTGTCCAGTTTTGATTTAATATCAAGAAAATCCACAATTATCTAAATTGGTTATTAAAATACTCCTTTCTTCAAGTGCATATTAGTATAAGGCCATATTTTCATCAAATACTTCAACCAGAACAGCATACTGCAAAAGATTGAATGCAGAAGATATCAGAATCTAATTCTTTATTATTAAGCCTGACATTAAAGAGATTTACAAAAATGAAAAATAATGCCTCTTACCACTGATCTTTTGGAGAATTAGCTTATTTTATTTTAAAATGTATTTTATTCATGTTAACATGAAAATGATTTATTATTCTCCTTAAAGGATTATTTTAATTAAAAAATCTGTTTTAATTTCTAATGCAGTAAAAATAAATATCTTTTTGTTTTTTATTAAGAAAAAAATTTCAGGGGGATTACTAATAACTTTAATGTGTGTAAAGGAGTTCTGAGACCAAAGAGTTTAAGACTCATTGGTTTAGACCATGCTTTCTAAGAGTTTGGCAGTGAAAATAGAAGAGAAAAATCATAGCAATAGCTAGTATGTATTATAGGCTTAAAGGAAGACTTGTTTTTGTTGTTAAAAGTTGCAACAGATTTAATTATGCTTAAATGATGATGGGAAAGGGCAGACAGAGAAGGAGGAGTTGAAACTATAATAAAAAGATGGAGGAA
The DNA here is from genome assembly GCF_017311325.1 of Ursus maritimus. Taxonomy (NCBI): domain Eukaryota; kingdom Metazoa; phylum Chordata; class Mammalia; order Carnivora; family Ursidae; genus Ursus; species Ursus maritimus. The sequence goes on from NW_024427107.1 coordinate 2,541,243, forward strand.
AAAGATGACAGTTAAATTTTTCTCTAAAATTTTATTACTTACATATCTTGGAAATAGTGCAGGTTCAGTTCCAGACCACTAGAATAAAGTGAATATTTCAGTAAAGTGAGTCAAGTGAATTTTTTAGTTTCCACAGTGCATAGAAAATTATGTTTACACAACACTGTAGTCTGTTAAATGTGCAATAGCATATAGATAATAGATCTATTACTATGTTGGTAATAAGATCTATGAGGGTATTATCATTTATGGCAAACTAAAGAAAACATTAGACAATTTTAAATAGTTAAGATTGTGATCTTTTATTTGCAAGGCTTTTAATATCAAACACTTTTTTATTATAGATTTCCTAAGATTTATTTAATCAGTTAATATTTATTCAATATTTAAAATGTATTTAATTTATTCAGTGCCTAATATTTATCTCAAATTCCAAAAAGAATCAATTTAAAGGGTGCTACAATACAAATTAATTGATTATTTAGGATAAGGTTTCAATAAATAAGTAAAATGTTCATGTTATACAGTAATTTTTTTGTAGTTTTGATGGTTTTTCTGTCCATACTGCAAGTTGTAATTCAAATGTTTACCTACTTCATGTAAGAAGTTATACCCTGCGTACCCTTGCAAGCCCCAAGGCTGAGATCACATGACAATGCAGAGACTGAGACTTAACTAGGGGACCTGAAGGTTTAGGGCACAGAAGCAACATTACATCCAGGTATATTCTTACCAGCAGCACAGAATTGTTGAGATCAAGGATCCAAATTTAATAAGAATATGGCCCCTTCTTTTAAATGTTTTGCAGCCCAGTGAGGAGACATACAAGTTGACATTACAAAGTGGTAAGTATCATGATAATGATCAATTAAGATAAACTATTGGGACTACATCAAAAATAAACAGGTTCTGCACAGTAAAGGAAGCAATCAACATAACTAAAAGGCAACCTACTAAATGAGAGAAGATATTTGCAAATGATGTATCTGATAAAGGATTGGTATCCAAGTTACATAAAGAACTGGTACACTCAACACCTAATCCAATTAAAAAATCCAACTAAAAGTTTCTCCAAAGAGGACATCCAGATAGCCAACAGACACTTGAAAAGATGCTCAACATCAATTATCATCATATTAAATTAAAATACAGTGAGATATCACCTCATATGTGTCAGAATGGCTAAAATAAAAAACACAAGAAAAAACAAACATTGGTGAGAATGTGGAAAAAAAGAACCCTTGTGCATTGCTGGTGGGAATGAAAACTGATGCAACCACTGTAGAAAACAGTATGGAGTTTCCTCAGAAAGTTAAAAATAGAATTATCCTACGATCCAGCAATTGCACTACTGGGTATTTATCAAAAAAAAATACAAAATACAAAAATACTATTTCAAAGGGATACATGCACCCCTACGTTCACAGGAACATTATTAAAAATAGCAAAATTATGGAAGTAAGCCAATGTCCATTGATATATGAATGGATAAAGTGGTAGATAATATTCCATTGAGGTATATACATACAGTGTAATATTATTTAGCCATAAAAAAGAAGAAATCTTGACATTTGCAATGGCATGGATGGAGCTAGAGAGTCTAATGCTAAGCAAAATTAATTCAGAGAAAGGCAAATATATGATTTCACTCATATGTGGAATTTAAGAACCAAAACAAATGAGCAAAGTAATAGAGAGAGAGAAAAGTCAAAGGACAGCTCATAACTATAGAGAACAAACTAATGGTTACCAGGGGGTAGGGGATGGGTGAGATAGGTGATGGGAATTAAGGAATGCACTTGTGCTGATGAGCAGTAAGTGATGAATGGAATTGTTGAATTACTGTATTGTACACCTGAAACTAATAGAACACTGTATGTTAACTATACTGGAATTAAAGTAAAATTTTTAAAAAATTAAAAAAGATAAATGGCAGCACAGAAGAGAAAGGGAGGAATGCAGAAAGTAGCAGAAATCTGATTGTCTTAAAGGATGAATGTCGATAATCACATGGAAAAGGAAAGTATGCATATCCTAAGTATTCCTGAATAGGTAATATGTGGAGCTGAACAACAACCCCCACCTGCTTCCCAATAATTTTTTAAGTGCAAAGGCAATGGTCCATTCCCACGCTTAGAACAGAAAGTATGGGAACAGTCTCACCTGTGGCCAGGTGTATCACTGAACTCACCAGGACCCAGACATCCTGGGGGTTGAGATTGTCTACAATTGATGGTTGCATAGACTTAAATAAAAAAATTATATACAGGACAATGGAGATAATGAGGAAATATCAAAATGAGAAAGACTATTTCACAGTGAAGATCCAGGGAAAGATCAACGGATTCATATATTGTGGAACTAGTCCAATACCTTTATCCTATGCATCCTGGGAAGAAAGAGGGCCTGTGAAATTTGCAAGCCAATAAGCTGTGCCCCAAAAAGTGAAAGCTGATATCTATTATAATTGTATTTCTGTCATGTTGGTTGTTATTTCTTTCTTATTTGTGATTTTATTTGAGTCTTTTTTTTTCCTCGTTAAGTCTTGCTAGTAGTTTATTTATTTATTTTTCCCCTGCTCAGCTCCTGGTTTCATTGATTTGTTCTATTGCTTTTTTGTTTGTTTGTTTGTTTGAACTTTTTGTTTGTTTGTTTTAGTTTCTATACTACTTATTTCTTCTCTAATCCCTTATTATTTGCTTCTTTCTGCTGGTTTTAGATTCTGTTTGTTATTATTTTTGTAGCTCCTATAGGTGTTAGGTTAGGTTGTTTATTATCTTGCTTCTTAAGGTAGGACTCAAGTGCTATAAACTTCCTTCTTGGAACCACTTTTGGGACATCCTGAAAGTTTATGGCCACTCTATTTTCATTTTCATTTGTTACCATGTACTTTTTTATTTCTCCTTTTATTTCTAGATTGACCTATTCATTGTTTAGTAGCATGTTTTTCAGCATCCATGTATTTGTGGTCCTTCCAGATTTTTTTCTTGTGGTTGATTTCTAGTTTCAATAGTATTGCTGTCAGAAATGATGTATGATATAACTTTGATCTTCTTGAATTTGTTGAGGCTTGTTTTGTGAACTAATATGTGATCTATTCTTGAGAATGTTCTGTGAGCACTTGACAAAAAATGTGTATTCTGCTGTCTTAGGATGGAATGTTCTAAACATATCTGTTAAATCCATCTGTTCCACTGTGTCATTGAAAGTCAGTTTTTCCTTGTTGATTTCCTATTTAGATGATCTGTACATTGGGGTAAGTACAGTGTTAAACTCTCCTATTATTTTTGTATTATTATCAATTGATTCCTTTATGTTTGTTATTATTTGTTTTATGCTTTTGTGTGTTCCTATGTTGGGTGCATAAATATTTACAATTGTTACATCTTCTTGGATTGTACCCTTTGTTATTATATAGTGTCTTTCTTTGCCTTTTGTTACAGTCTTTGCTTTAAAGTCTATTTTGTCTAATATAAATATTGCTACTCCAGCTTCCTTCTGACATCCATTTGCATGATAGATGTTTCTCCATCCCCTAATTTTCAATCTGCAGGTATCTTTAGGTCTACAGTGAGTCACTTGTAGGCAACATATAGATGGGTCTTTTTTTTTTTTAATCTATTTTGTCACCCTGTACCTTTTATTGGAGTATTTAGTCCATTTACATTCAAAGTAATTATTGATAGATACATAATTACTGCCATTTTATTACTTGTTTTGTGATTATTTCTGAAGGTTTTCTTTGATGCTTCCTTGTCTTTCTTTCACGATTTGCTTATTTTCTTTAATAATATATTTGGATTCTTTTCTCTTTATTCTTTGCATATTTATTACTGATTTTTAATAAATAGTTACAATTATGTTTGTATGTAAACTCTTCTGAATTTGGCAGTCTATATTAAATTGATGGTCATTTATTTTTGAACCCATTCTTCTCTCATCCCCACATTTTAGGCAAATGTTATTATATTTTATATCCTTTTTTTATTGGTTCCTTGACTGATTTGTTACAAAAATATTTATTTTTACTGCTTTTCTTTTTCGTACCTTTATATTGTCACTTTCATTCTCTCCTTTCCACTCAAACAGTCCCCTTTAATATTTATTGCAGGGCTGAGTTAGTAGTCATTAAACCCTGTAGTTCTTGTTCGTCTGGGAAACTCTTTATGCCTCTTTCTATTCTGAATGATGGTCTTGCTGGATAGAATATTCTTGGCTGCAGATTTTTCCTATTTAGCACTTTGAATATATCATGCCACTTGCAAAGTTTCTGTTGAAAAATCTCCTGCTAGCCTCATGGGTTTTCCCTTGTAAATTACTGACTTCTTTTGTCTTGCTGGTTTGAAATTTTTTTATCACTATATTTTGCCAATTTAATTACAATATGTCCTGGTATATGTCTGCTTTTGTTGATACGAGTTCTCTGTGCCTCCTAAATCTGGATATCTGTTTCATTCCTCAAATTAGGGAAATTTTCAGCTATTATTTCTTCAAATAAAATTTTTGCCCCTGTTTTTCCTCTTCTTCTGGGACTATATAGCACAAATGTTATTACATTTGGTAGAGTCCCTGATTTCCCTAAGTCTGTTCTTGTTTTGCATAATTCTTTTTTCTGTCTTTTGTTCAGCTTGCTTACTTTCCATTACTCTATCTTCCAGGTCACTAATTCATTCCTCTGTTTCTTCCCTCCTGCTGTTCATTCCATCAAGTGTGCTTCTTATTTCATTTATTGAGAGGTTTATCTCTGCCATGTTATTCTTTATCTCTGTGTTAAGGGTCTCACTCATGTCTTCCACTCTTTTTTTTTTTTTTAATGTCCAGTGAGTATCTTTATGATCATTGCTTTAAATTCTCTATCAGGCATATTACTTATATCTGTTTCACTTAGATCTCTGGCCATAGTTTTATCCTGTTCTTTCATTTAGGAAAAATTTCTCCATCTTCTCATTTTGTCTGCCTATCTGTGTCTGTTTATGTGTGTTAAGAAAGTCACCTGTGTCTTCTACTTTTGAAAGTAGTGACTTTATGAAGAAGAGGTCCTGGAGTGCCCTGGAGTGCAGTGTTCCCTGTTCACCAGAACCTGGCACTTCAGGAGAGTATCCTATGTGTGTTGCTTATGCCCTGCTCTTGTGTCTGAGTCACTTTTCCTCTCAGTGAGTTGTCTGCACTGACTCTGCCTGTTGTGGGCTGTGTTTGCTCTCTTTGGTGTTAGTGGAACCCAGACAGGCCAGCTCTCAGGGGGCATGTCTTCCAGGGAATTTGGGGGCAGAGCATCAGTGTGAGTAAAATTCTTCTTGGGCCACTAGTCTTATGCCAGATCGCTTGATGTGCTGCCATGGCTGGTAGGTATACACTGTGTTTGATGGGAGTACAAGGCTGGGCATGGTGCATGCTTTGAGGGGGGGTAGATGGTGGGCATGGAGCACCAGGGCACCTGAGGGCATAGCTTGCAACAGAGCCTACGGGTGCATAGCTATCATGACATGCAATGGTGGCTGGGGTGCACATGTGGCTTTAACAAAATTTGCCCCAAACCCAAGTCCAAAGCTAGTAGGCTTGGAGTTGACAAGTCCTCAGGAGAACTCAAGGGCCAACATGTTACATAGCAAGTGTCTGTGAAGCATTACCTCCCACAGGTGGCTCTCTGTTTATGCTGGCAGTTGGGGAAAGAAAATGGCATCTGTCAGCTCCCTCATTTTTGGAGAAGTCCTCCACATGCTCCAAAATCAGTATAAACATATCTTTCTCCTGTTTGTGATGACTGCATTTTTATGTTGCTTGTCAGTGCCAGCTTCCGTCTCTTTAAGGACAGTAACCCAACTATGACTCACACTCCAGGCTCACCCAGTGCTGAGTCAGCTGACTTTTAGAGCTCCAAGTCCCACTGGTTTCACAAACTCACAGAATTCAGCCCCTCTGGTTTTTAAAACCAAATATTAGGAGGATTAGTCTTCCCCATGTGAGCCCCATGTTATGAGGGCTCATTTCTCTGCCCTTTGCACATGTACAGCTCCCTCCTTCCTGCAGGCAGTTTCTCTCTCCTTTCTGACCTTCTTATTCTTTCAGATGCAGCTTCTTCTCTATATTTAGTTGTGGAGTTTGTTCTGCCAGTCTTCAGATCACTTTCTGATTTATTGACTTTGATGTGGATGATATCTCATTGTAAACATTGGATGGAGAGAGCAAGGTCCTCCTACTGTGCCATCTTCCCCTGAAAAAAAAAACAGCCAAATTTTAAAAGAAGAGATACCAGAAAATGGCAAAAAAAACCTTACATTGGAAAGAATAAATTAAAATAGAAACAGGATGTGAGCAGCAACGTTTTGTTTTGTTTAATGTGTCCATCCCATTCATTTCATCCAGCAACTAACTGTTAAGATAAATGGGAAGACAGGACACTTTGGAAAAATATTAAAACTGGATTTTATAGCTGGACAAGGATAAACTAAGAGTAAACCAATAGGAAATAACATGCTGGAAGGCCTAAAATGTGTATTTTCATCTCACGTCTATTTACCCTGATTTACATTAAATTAAATTAAATTAAATTAATAACCTCATTCAAGCCTCATAATTTACTCATTTATTTCTTCAGTATGTCTTTTACTCATCTTCTAGGATGTCTAAATCCTGCATATTAATGCTGTCCTACATGTGGCAGGCCTCTCTACTACTCCTGTTTCCTTTGGGTGACTGCCCTGCTCCAGTCTACATGGTAAGTGATCTGTCACATTCAATGTAACCTATGCTTCATGTCCTCTTGCCCTTCTACCACAGGGCTGGACATATGGCCCATCCTGATCAATCATCATACCCAAATTCCTCCTGCCCCACTAAGGTGACCGGTATTCCAGTAGCATAGATTGATTGGAGTCTTTTTCTGAATTGTTTTAATAACATCCAAAGAAAAAAGTATCTTTTTTCCAATAAAGTTATTTTTTTTGTTTGAATGCAGATCTTTAATATTCATTTTTCTCTACCAAATAGGAATATTAAGTTACTGACAGAATAGAGCCAAAAGGAAATCGGCATATTTCTCTTTCAACACATATGCAGACTCACATACACACACACACACACACACACACACACACATACCTTAAAGATTTTTGAGACATTTAAATATGTTTGACTGAATTCAGGGCCACCACTGAAATGTTCCAGTCATATGCAGATTAATAATACAGACCATTTTTGATAGTTATTTTCGGTTTAGGTATTTTCAAGCATTTTGGTATTTTCAAGCATCCAAAAGAGTTCTAAGTTATATAATGAAGAATCTTTTCATTTCATATTTGTTTCCAATCATTTGAAAATGTTAGTTATTATCTGTACTGTGAAACAGAAATAATTTTGCTTTGTTTTTGCTTTTATTTGCTATTGTTTCTGCCTCTTTGTCTTCATAAATGAATGATGATATCTAAATAAGCTTCTTTACTAAAGGGATTTGACTGACCATTAAGAAATGATAATAAGACATAAGAAAAATAAAAAGACACAAATCACAATGGAAAAAAAATAGATGTTGAGAACTGAAATGAGGTCTGGGGTGAAGTTAGTATAGAGAAATGCATATACACAAAAAGCTGCATCACTGGAGGCTGAAAACTCATCTCCAAGCTTGTGAAACTCTGAACCACAGAGATAAACAAAATAGTGTGATATAATAATTCTTAACTTTACACATGACTTATTGTCAGCAATATTAATTTGTGAACTAAGTCACTGTGGAGTTACATAAGCATACATTTATTTGACCTATTTTATTTACTACTATTATTGCTATTATTTAGAATGAAATGAAAGCATCTACCTTGAATTTGACAATTGATTTCAACCAATGGAATCAGTCATATAAATCATTAAGGCAGAAAATATTTCTTGTTTTGGAAAGGGAATTATATCAAGAGATACAACAGAAAACTAAAGTATTGTGATTTAAACTTGTCAAGGCAAGAAAAGTTTTATTTTAAAATATCAAATACAACTGCTTTACCCTTGAAATAACTGACCAAAGCAGCAAATGCTAAGTTTTTTGTTTGTGTGTCATTTGTTGGCTTTTAAGTATAATTAGCACTCTTCCTGACAAGCAGAAACAGATTAAGATAAAAGGTAAAGGTCAGGCAGAAAGATAGCAGTAATCAGATCAGGTAAAATAATATATAATGAAAAAGGGCAAAAGTTTTTTTAATCAAAACAGGATTATAAATCAATTTATTAACAATATCTCAAACATACTTTAAAACGTGTTTTTCTTTCTAATGATAGTAATAGCAGGAGTGATAGTTGGCATTTAGTGGATGTTTGTCATGTTTTATAAACTTTGTCTGAATAACAAGGCCATGAGGTGGATCTTTTAAGATTCGTGGTGAGGAATTTCTGATTGATAAGGAAACAGAGACAGAGAAGCATTGGATATTTGTGGGAAGTCATACACCTAATAAAGAACAGAACAGTCAGTAGAACTTAGATCTGTCAGATCTGGGAGTCCCCACCCATCTCCACTTCTCAGACTGACTCCCAGGGTTTGGCTGGCTTATTCACTCTGAGGTATACAATAAGTAAGAACAAGAATTTGACCATTTTATCATTTTAATTAAATTTTACCATATTGCTTAAGAAAAATGAAGAGATCAGATTATAAAATCATAGTATTAGATATTTGCGCCCAACTCTAACGTTATAATATTATCTACTATACGATGGTATCATATGATTGCAGCTCATCTTGCAAAAACAGCTATTAAGAAGCAAGTCTTACAATCCTTGATTTAAGTTACAATTTGTATTATGCTGTTATTATAATTTTAAACAAAAATAAAAAGAATAGTTTTTGATGTAACCCACTTACATAAAATTACTCATGATTAAATGGAGCCCATTTAAAAAATTATTGATAATCTGAAGGCAAAATATGCAATGTTTTCAAGAAAGAAGTCAACAGGAAATATTATATCAACTTATATTACTCAATGATGGTTAGTAAACACTCAGAAATTATTGTGCCTTAGTCCATTTGGGATACTATAACAAAACACCACAGACTGGGTAGTTTATAAAGATCACAAATTTATTTATGACAGACCTGGAGGCCGAAAGTCCAAAATCAGGGCGCCTACATGGCTGGAAAAGAATCCTTTTCCAGGTTGTAGACTTCTTGTTGCATGCTTACCTAGTGGAAAGTGACTAAGGATCTCTAGAATCTCTAGGGATCTCATGGCTCTATGTTCATGACTAAGGCAAATTCCAAAGGCCCTAATTCCTAATACTAGAAGGAAGCTACAATTTCAACATATGAATGTGAGGGAGACCCAAACATTCAGACTATAACAATCCACATTTGGAAGAGGCAAAGAAGATAGTCTTTTGACATGATATAGTGTTTTAAATACTCATTTAAACTAATCAATAAAGTATACAGATTTTTTTTTCTAATATATTCTTTCTGCTATCATATCTTTTCTCTGTATGTCTGGGTTTTCAATTCATGCACAAAGATATAAAGGGAGTTTTATTTCATGCCTAGAATTTCATATTTCCATGAAGGCTCACCTTATCTCTTCCCTTCCTATGCTAGGCAGAATTCTAGGATTGTTTCCAAGATTGCTGCCTGTGGCAAACACTCTCCATAACACTCTTTTTCCTTGAGTGTGAGCAGCACTGCAAATATGATGGTATATCACTCTCATAATTAGGTTACTAATTTGTTGATTTTGTGTCAGTCAAAAGGAAAAGGAAGATTATCCAGGTAAGGCTGACCTAAACAGGTATCCTTAGAAGATACTGGGTCTTCCTGAAGTCGGATCCATGAAGTGTGACAGGATGAGTGGAGTGGCCTTTAGAAAGGGCAGTCCTTGACGAATAGGTAACAAGACAATGGGACTTTAGCCCTTCAGGCACAAGGAAATCAATTCTGCAACAACCTGAGGGATCTTGGAAACAGATCCTTCCCTAGTTGAGTCTCTAGATGAAGGCATAGTCACCTGGCACATTGATTTTAACTTTGTGAGGCCTTGAGCAGAGGACCCACTTATAATGTGTAATGTGTCAGACGCCTAGCCCAAGGAAACTAAGAAATGATGTGTGTGATGTTTTAAGGTGCTTAGTTTATGTTAATTTGTTACAGAGCATTAGAAAGTTTTGCATTCTCTGTCTTTAATTACTCATGATCATCTCATGCTGACAAAAGTGTATTTTTCCTACTTGAAAGTAAAGCATTCACAAGCACTCAGTGAGTAATCTACTTCTACTTTCATTTCTCAGGTAACCAGGGACTGTTTAGTCTTTCTATTATCTCTTGGTACGCTATTATCCACATTTAGCCTATCTAAAAAGTTGATTAATATTCCTTAGGAAAAGTTCTCTTTGGCTAAGTTTTGCCATTTTACAGGTTTCTGGTAGAATGAATCCCATCAGTTTCAATCATCCAATGTACACTTGAGTTTGGAGATATATATATGTATATAATCATACATCCAAGGTTTTCATGCTTATGATAAAAGATACTTCTATAGTTGACAATCATCCTATAGACGCTTGTGGAGAAATGCTTATCTTTGAATTACCATTACCAATAGTAGCTGCTAGGTTTTGTAGAACCTACCCTTGCAATATGCAATATTTATTTTTTCATAGGAACTCAATGTAGTGGTTAGGGTATAGGTACCTCATTCCACAACACTCAGCTAGGAAAAGGTTAAGTGCCCATTGGATCCCAGCTGTGGCTAATTCCACCACCTGTTTTGTTCAGTTCTCTAAATAAGCAGCACAGAATAAGGGTAAGGATAAAAAAAATGAGGGTTGTATAATTTACCACCCAAAAGTGGGAAAAGTCCTTTAATGTTTATAGGAATCTAAAGGTTTCTTTTCACTATCTTATTTTTTTAAAGGACTCAGACTACAAATAATAATTAAAAGAAATATTTATAGACTTTGACATTGAATGCTTTTGACATTGAATGTTAACGTCATTAAGTGTGAGGGCTGAAAAGTGTTTTATATACACATTGGTCTCAGGCTTTCAAAACGTATCTGGTAAAAAGATCAGAAAGAAACCAAAAGCTCTGAATTCTCAAAAGTACTACTCATAAAAGGTTCCTCTTTGATGTACTCATCCTTGCATTCAACTAATATCTAGTTAATACCCACTTTATTCCATGCACTCTTTTAGGTTTGGTATGTATTAAACATCACTATTGAATGCAAATTATGTTCCAAGGCCACAAGACTTTTTTGTTTTTCTCTATCTCACACATTTGTATTCTTGTTGTTCAAAAGCTTATTATGGTTTTAGTTATAATTTTTAATAATGAGTTAATATTATTTTCAGTTAGGGTTTTGATCTTCTCAGATATATCATTCATAATTCATCTTCTCTTATTTAAATGTCATTATTTTTAAAAAGTGGCCTCCAACAAAAGAGACACAGAATGAGCTTTTGTGATAACCAATAATATGTTTATTTCAATATTTGATTTATACTGTCTTCTTAGTTTGAAATTACATGAGAGCAAATATTTAGATGCCAATATCCTTGTCATCATTATCTACTACTACCCATATACAGATCCTTCCAGTGTTTTCTAGGGTGAGGTTCTCTTTTGTCCTGAGTGAATGTGTTGCTAACCAAATCACATCTAGCATCTCTCATTTTTATGTACATTCTTGAAAATCCTTTAAGCCAAAGACAAGTACAATAGAGGCAATGGTGGTTATATATAATGAGTTAATTCAAAAGTGTGTTTTTATTAAATTTATATTAATCAATGATATATACACAATAAGCATCATAAAATCATGTATAAGATCTCTGTTCTTTCTATCTCAAAGACTATTTTATGACTAGGTATACTACTTGTTAATTAATTTATTTAAAAATCAGGGAAAGATTAAACACCTGACTCTTCACCTGGGAAGACCACTCAACATTTAATGTCCACATAGCATTACACAAATATCTTTATTTGTGTAATATCTACAATAAAATCTTCTGACATCTGGATGCCTTTAATATTTACTTCACCAAAACATATTGTTTTGAAAAAAAAAAAAGCAAAAACAAATAATTTTGAGTACTTATCATGTCCCAGCCCCAGGTATGTACTGTCACATAGGAAATCAATCTAAGTTAACTTAGCACTTACAATAGGATTATAAGTTGAGAATTTTTATCAGCATGATTTTAAATTTTGTTGCCAGACTGGGCAATTGCTCATTTTCTGTGCCTTGTACACAGAAATTCTAGGATTTGATTAATTGGTGAGTAAGAGATATGTAAAGGTTTATTTTTTCCCTCTTTATTTAAGAGGTTAATAAAAAAGTGAGTCATTTGCATGTTTTGTGTGAAGTTGAGATGTCTTGACATGGGGATATAAAGGTTGTAGACATCACCATTCTTTAAGGTTAACTTGAATATCTGTCTTGAATTCAGCATTTTCACTACATTATTGCTACCCTCGGGGAGAGAAATTACTAAGTCTAGATTTGCAGATGTCAGACTTGGACACATGGTGGTTTGCTGGAAATGGTACAGTTAATGTATTTTGTATTATATATATATTTTTCAAAGATTTAATTTATTTGTTTGAGAAAGAGAAAGAGCACAAGCAGTGGTAGGGGCAGACAGAGAGGGACAAGCATACTCCCCACTGAGCTCAGAGCCTGATTCAGGGCTCAGTCCCAGGACCCTGAGATCATGACCTGAGCCAGTCAGATGCTTAACCACCTGAGCCACCCAAGCACCCCTGTAACATATTTTTAAGTCATCCTTCTGCTAGGTAAGAAGATTGTGTAGCTGCTATACTCATCAAAATTCAAATCTCTCCAAAAATTTACAGTATACTGAGAAACTGGTGACATGTTCATAGCCTAATGAAAAATTGATGATGGTAAAATTGATGGACACACATCATTCAGAGGGTGAGTTCTATTTGTTTTATATTTCTCCTTATCACTATCAGTCTTAATTAACTTCTTAAATTCATATATTTATAGCTTTTCACAAATAAATAAATAAATAAATAATAAATAAATAAAATTTCATCTTTGTTTTCTACATTTAGGTCCTGGAGATTTCATTCTGGGTCATGGCACTAAGTATCGTTTACATGCTAATTCTCTGATTTTTATCTTCAGGCAAGACCCCCTCCTGAATTCTTTATAAAAGAGTCACATGTCCGTTAATTGACCTTAGATTGGGTGAATTCAGGTCAGAAAATGAGCAATTGCCTAGCCTGGCAGCAACATATAAATCATTTTTTACAATGAGTACCTGGTCAGCTTTTGAGAGTGACTATCTTTGTGGTCATTACAAATAATCAGACTAATATATTCTGACTGGGTCATAGAAGCTACTAACAAAGTAAAAACTAATCTTTTTCTTCATGTTTTCTCAGTACAAATATTGTTATCCTAATTAGACTTTCTAAAGTCTACTTATTAAACCACTATCATCCCCAACTTCAGAAAATTATTCACAAAAAATATTGAGCTTTGCTTATCTTTTTAAGTCTAAAGTTTATAAATGGAGTATGGACAATTGTTCAGAAGCTTGAAGAGAATTTTGTTTTGTTTGAATCATTGAATAGATTACTAATTGAGATTTGGAAGGTTTTATCAGAAAAAACAGCACAAAACAAACAAAAGACCAAAAGCCTACTGATCCTTAGCCCTCATTATTTCATCTGCTCAATTTGACTTAACATACTTCTGCATTGACAAGGTGACAGTAACTTAGTGCTGCATGAAATTCATCATGTTTAATATCAAGTATAAGGATGAGAGAAGCACCACATTTAAGACCATGCACAAGTAGCGTGAAGAACCAGCTACTTGAGCACATTCACAAGAGGCTCAAATACCATTTTCTTCATTTTGCTGAAGAACTAGAAGTTAAAAAGACAAGGCTTTAAAACATTGGTGAAACAGCTAAATAATTAGGCAACTGACTAGGAAATAGAAGGCTCATATCAATTAGACTCTCATATCTTTAATTGAATGAGGTTCTATTTGCCTTCTCTAGCCTATAGAGTGTTCCCAGCATTCTGCTGCATCCTCAGCTTTGCAGTCACTTCAGTCTTCATAAGCAAGTCTCTGACTCTGGAGCTTTCCTGCAAAACACCTCAGGGACCACAGCCCACACTAGAGTTTCTTATCAAATTATTCTATTTTCACATTCTGGCATATAGGCCCCTCAGAATGCATGTTCTTCTCATTCCCTCCATTACAGAACATGTACACTAGCCACAGTGGAAACAAGATGCTACAGAAGGAGAGCTTATTTGTTGAGACTTCCTTGATATCATTTGAGATCCATCACCAGAACTGCCTTCTTCCTAATTCATATTTGTCAAAATTCTCCACCTTCTGTAGGATGCACTTTACATTCTTTCTCAATCAAAATTCCTTTGATGGGCCCATTGATGGTGATCACTCTGAAGATCAAGCCTCATATTCCTTCAAGGGGGCACTCTCCTGGTGGCTTGTGCTTCTTTTCACCCTCTACATTAGTAGCTCTGTGGAGCTATATAAAAGACTTTCTGGACTGTAGCTGGATGCTGTAGCACTGTGCTTAATTATGCTGGCGTGGCAGCTGGGGCATTAGGAATGATGTTCTTCTGATAGCTACTGGTTATATGCAGTGGTGATACTCAGGAAAAATCACTTTGTCCTGTCAGACTATGCTTATTTCTACAAATGAATAAATAAAGCCCTTAGCAATCCCTATAATCTATTGACACTTCAAAAGTACATAGTATAGGAGAGAGTCCAAGATGGTGGAGGAGTAGGAGACCTTAATTTCATCTGTTCCCAGGAATTCAGCTAGATAGCTATCAAACCATTCTGAACACCTGTGAACTCAACTGGAGATCAAATAAAAGAATAGCTGCACCTCTGTGAATAGAAAAGTGACCACTTTCTGCAAGGTAAGAAGTGTGGAGAAGTGAATCTTAAGTGATATATGGGAAGCTAGACAGAGAGGGGAGAGAACCGCCATCAGCCAGCTACCAGCAAGTGATAGAGCAGTGGAGCACAAAATTGGAACATTTAGAAGTCTGCTCCAGTGAAGGATGTTGCTCTGGTGGCTAAGCAGGGGGTGGGGGGGATGGGGGGTGGCACGGGGGTTGTGGAAATCTCACTGGGACAGTGTGGTCTCAGGATCCTCAGGATCACAGGAAGACTGGGGGTACCTGAGTGTGGCAGAGCTCCCATGTATCAGAGCAGGGAAGCCAGCTGCAAGAAGTGAGCCCAGGAGTGGGCTCTCAGCTTGGGGTTGCCATAAACCATGATTCATGGAACAGGCCATTGCTCTTCAAGTAGGGGCCCATCAAGCAGCAGAACTAGGGATATTCCCCTTCCTGCCCTGGAAGGAGTGATGTGGGAGCATGCCACAAGACTCTGCTGAGTTTGGAGGCTCAAAACAGGATCATGCGCCAGTGATAAAAACCCTCAATCACAGGCTGAATGAGCACAGAACGTGGCAGAGACTAGGGAGAAAAGAGTGATTGACTGCTTTTCTCTGAGAGCTCACTTAGGAGTGGGCCCTGAGCTCTCAGTTCTGGGACCAGAGATAGGGAGGCTGACATTTTCATTCTCATCCTCTAAAATTGCTCAGAAAACCTTCAGGGAACAAAATCTACCTAGAGTAAACCAGAGCAGGTTACTTAGCCTGGCCCCTTGGCAAGGGCGGTGCAATTCCACCTCGGGCAATGACATTTGAGAATCAGTGTAACAGGCCCCTCCCCCGAAGATCAGCAAGAACATCCAGCCAAGACCAAGTTTACCCATCAATGAGAATTGCAAAACTCCAGTGCTAGGGGAATACAGCACATGGAATTCATGGCTTATTTTCTCCATGAATCTTTAGCCTTAAAACTTGAATCTTTTAGGGGTGCCTGGGTGGCACAGCAGTTAAGCGTCTGCCTTCGGCTCAGGGCGTGATCCCGGCGTTGTGGGATCGAGCCCCACATCAAGCTCCTCTGCTATGAGTCTGCTTCTTCCTCTACCACTCCCCCTGCTTGTGTTCCCTCTCTCACTGGCTGTCTTTATCTCTGTCGAATGAATAAATAAATAAAATCTTTAAAAAAAAAAACTTGAATTTTTTAAATTTTCTTTTTTTTTCTTTTTTCTAAAATTTTTCTTCTTTCCTTTTTCAACCAACTTCTTATCGATTCATTTTTTAAAATCTTTTAATTTCCATTTTTACAGTCATATTCTATCCCTTCATTATATTTAACCTTATTTTTACATACCCACAGGTTTTTCATTCTTTAAAATTTTGGAATGCAGTTTCTTCTAACAAACCAAATTACACCTAAAATCTAGTGTATGGCTTGGTTCTATTCACCTGCCTGATCATATTCTCTCTCTCTAGCTCTTTTTTCCCCCCTGGTTTCACATCTCTTCTGATTTGTTTAGTGTATATTTCTCTGGGGTCATTGTTGCCATTTTAGAATTTTGTTCTCTTGTTCCTCTATTCTTCTCTGGACAGAATGACATGTAGGAAAAACTCAACTGAGAAAAGGGAATAAGAGGCAACAATGACTGCCAGGGACCTAATCAAAAGGACATTAGTAAGATGTAAGAACTACAGTTCAGAATAACGATTGTAGAGATACTAGCTGGGCTTGAAAAAAGCATAGGAGACACTAGACAATCCCTTTCTGGAGAAATAAAAGAACTAAAATCTAATCAAATTGAAATAAAAAAGGCTATTAATGAGATGCAATAAAAAAGGGAGGATCTAACTGCTAGGATAAATGAGGCCAAAGAGAGAAATCATGATATGGAAGACCAAATGATGGAGAATAAAGAAGCTGAGAAAAAGAGAGATAAACAACTACTTGATTATGAGTGGAGAATTCGAGAGATAAATGATACCATAAAGCAAAACGATATTAGAAGAATTGGGATTCCAGAAGAGGAAAGAAAAATGAGGTGGGGGAAGGGCAGAAGGTATATTGGAGCAAATTATAGTGGAGAACTTCCCTAATCCAAGGAAGAAAATGCATCATAATCCAGGAGGCACAGAGAACCCCCCCTCAAAATCGATAAAAACAAGTCAACATCCCAACATATAGTAGTGAAACTTGCAAAACTCAGAGACACAGAGAAAATCCTGAAAGCAGCTCAGGACAAGAGGTCCTTAAACTACAAGGGTAGAAACATTACACTGGCAACAGACCTATCCACAGAGACCTGGTGGGCCAGAAAGGACTGGCATGATATATTCAGGGTGCTAAAGGAGAAAAATATGTAGCCAAGAATACTTTATCCAGCTAGGATGCCATTCACAATAGAAGGGGTGATAAAAAGTTTCCAGGACAAACAGAAACCAGAAGAATTTGTGAACACCAAACCAGCCCTACAAGAAATATTAAAAGGGATCCGTTAAGTGAAGAGAGAGCCCAAACGTAACATAGACCAGAAAGAAGAAACCATATACAGAAACAGAGACTTTACAGGTAATACAATGGCACTAAATTCATATCTTTCAATAGTTATTCTGAATGTAACTGGGCTAAATGCCACAATCAAAAGACACAGGGTATCACATTGGATAAAAAACCAAGACCCATTGATATGATGTCTACAAGAGACTCATTTTAGACCCAAACATCTCCAGATTGAAAGTGAGGGAGTGGAAAACCATTTATCATGTCAATGAACATCCAAAGAAAACTGGAGTGGCAATCCTTATATCAACCAAATTAGATTTTAAACCAAAGACTGTAAAAAGAGATGAGGAAGGAAACTATATCATAATTAAAGTTTCAACCCAACAAAATTATGTAACAATTGTAAGTATTTATGCCCTTAACTTTGGAGCAGTCAATTATATAAGCCAATTAATCAAAAAAACACATTTACAATAATACAGTAATAATAGGGGAATTTAACACCCCCTCCACTGCAATAAACAGATCATCTAGCAGAATACCAATAAGGAAATAAGATCTATCAATGACACACTGGACCAGATGGACTTCACAGATATATTCAAAACATTCCATCCCAAAGCAAGGGAATACACATTCTTCTCTAGTGCACGTGGAACGGTCTCCAGAAGAGATCACATACTGGGTCACAAATCAGGTCTCAACTGGTACCAAAAGACTGGGATCATTCCCTGCATATTTTTGGACCACAACACCTTGAAACTGGAACTCATCACAAGAGAAAAGTTGGAAAGAACCCAAATACATACTAAAGAGCAACCTTCTAAAAAATGAATGGGCTAACCAGGAAATTAAAGAAGAATTTAAAAAAAATCATGGAAAGAAGTGAAAATTTAAAAATAATTGTTCAAAATCTTTCGGCTGCAGCAAAGCTGGTCCTAAGAGGGAAGTATATAGCAATACAAGATTTTCCCAAGAAACAAGAAAGGTCTCAAATACACAACCTAACCTTACACCTAAAAGTGCTGGAGAAAGAACAGCAAATAAATCCTAAACCCAGCAGGAGAAGAGAAATAATAAAGATTAGAGCAGAAATCAATGAAATAGAAACCAAAAGAACAGTTTAAGAGATCAATAAAACTAAGAGCTGGCTCCTTGAAAGAATTATTAAGATTGATAAACTGCTGATCAGACTTATCAAAAAGAAAAGAGAAAGGACACAAATAAATAAAATCACAAATGAAGGAGGAAAGATCACAACCACACTGAAGAAATACAATTATAAGAAAATATTATGAGCAACCATATGCCAACAAATTAGACAATTTGGAAGAAATTGGTTCATTCCTAGAGAAGTATAAACTACCAAAACTGAACAAGGAAGAAATAGAAAACTTGAGCAGACCCATAAACAGCAAGGAAATTGAAGTAACCAAAAATCTCCCAACAAACAAAAGCCCAGGGCCAGATGGCTTCCCAGGGAAATTATACCAAACATTTAAAGAATAACTAATACCTATTCTTCTGAAGCTGTTTAAAAACAGAAATGAAAGGAAAACTTGCAAACTCTTTTTATGAAGCTAGCATTACCATGATCCCCAAACCAGACAAAGAACCCACCAAAAAGGAGAATTACAAACCAATAACACTGATAAACATGGATGCAAAAATTCTCACCGAAATACTAGTCAATAGGAATGAACAGTACATTAAAAGTATTATTCACCACAACCAAGTGGGATTTATTCTTGGGCTGCGAGTTTGGTTCAACATCCACAAATCAATCAATGTGATACACTACTAGCCTCAGCAATCAGACAACAGAAAGAAATAAAAGGCATCTGGATTGGCAAAGAAGAAGTCAAACTCACACTCTTTGCAGATGACATGATACTCTAGGTGGATAACCCCAAAGACTCCACCCCCAAATTGCTAGAACTCATACAGGAATTTAGCAAAGTGGCAGGATATAAAAGCAATGCACGGAAATCAGTTGCATTTCTATATCCTAACAATGACACAGAAGAAAGAGAATTTAAGAAGTCGTTCCCATTTACAATTGCACCCAAAACTATAAGATCTCTAGGAATAAACCCAACCAAAGAGGCAACGGTCTGTACTCAGAAAAAGATAGAACACTCATGAAAGAAACAAAGGAAGACACAAAGAAACGGAAAAATGTTCCATGTTCATGGATTGGAAGAACAAATATTGTTAAAATGTCTATGCTACCTAGAGCAATCTACGGATTTAATGCAATCCCTATCAAAATACCATCAACTTTTTTCACAGAGCTGGAACAAACAATCCTAATATTTGTAAGGAACCAGAAAAGACCCCAAACAGCCAGAGGAATGTTGAAAAAGAAAACCAAAGCTGGTGCCATCACAATTCCGGACTTCAAGCTCTATTACAAAGCTGTAATCATCAAGACGGTACGGTACTGGCACAAAAACAGACACATAGATAGATCAGTGGTACAGAATAGAGAACCCAGAAGTGGACCCTCAATTCTGTGGTCATCTTCGACAAATCGGGAAAGAATACCCAACATAAAGAAGACAATGTCTTCAACAAATGGTTTGGAGAAAATTGGACAGCCATATGCAGATGAATGAAACTGGACCATTTCCTTATACCATGTACAAAAATAAACTCCAAATGGATGAAAGACCTCAATGTAAGACAGGAAACCATCAAAATCCTAGAGGGAAATACAGCCAGCAACCTCTTCGACCTTGGCCGCAGCTACTTCTTGCTTGTCACGTCTCTAAAGGCAAGGGAAACAAAGGTAAAAATGAATTATTGAGACTTCGTCAAGATAAAAACTTTTGCACAGCACAGGGAACAGTCGACAAAATCAAAAGACAACTTACAGAATGGGAGAAGAAATTTGCAAATGACATATCAGATGAAGGGCTAGTATCCAAAATCTGTAAAGAACTTATCAAACTCAATACCCAAAGAACAAAGAATCCAATCAAGAAATGGGCAGAAGACATGAACAGACATTTCTGCAAAGAAAACGTCCAAATGGCCAACACACACATGAAAAAATGCTCAACATCACGTGGCATCAGGGAAATACAAATCACAACCACAATTAGATAACACCTCACACCAGGTTAAAATTAACAAGACAGGAAACAACAGATGTTGGCAAGGATGTGGAGAAAGAGGAACCTTCCTATACTCTTGGTGGTAATGCAAGCTAGTGCAGTCACTCTGGAAAACAGTATGGTGGTTCTTCAAAAAGTTGAAAAGAGAGCTACCCTACGACCCAGCAATGGCACTACTGTGTATTTACCCCAAAGATACAAATGTAGTGATCTAAAGGGGCACCTGCACCCCAAATGTTTATAGCAACAATGTCCACAATAGCCAAACTGTGGAATGAGTAGAGTTGTCTATCAACAGATGAATAGGTAAAGAATAAGTGTGTATATATATATATGCAATGGAATCTTACACAACCATCATAAAAATGAAATCTTCCATTTGCAACGATGTGGATGGAACTAGAGGGTATTATGCTAAGCAAATAAGTCATTCAGAGAAAGATAATCATCATATGATCTCACTGAAAGAGGAATTTAAGAAACAAGGCCAAGGATCATAGGGGAAGAGAGGACAAAATGAAACAAGATGAAACCAGAGAGGGAGCAAACCATAAAAGACTCTTAGTCTTGGGAAAAAAACTGAGGGTTGCTGGGGGTAGGGGTTGGGAAATGGGGCAGCTGGTGATAGACATTGGGGAGGGTATGTGTTGTGGTGAGCGCTGTGTGTTGTGTAAGAGTGGTGAATCACAGAATTGTACCCCTGAAACAAATAATACATTATATGTTAATAATAAAAAAATACATAGTATACGATTACTTATAACTTTATAACATTTAGTAATTATATTTTATATAACAATTCAAAGCATAGTATAAAAACCCTTTTTTATTTTCTATGGAAGTATATATTGCTACATTTATTATAAATAGGTTCTAAGTATATAGGAGAGTCCCTTACACCCTCTATTAGTTTAGGAAAAAGAACAATTATAGTTATATATAAAATTACATTCATTTATGATTTATTAATTATAGAGTGCTACTCAAAAGACATTTGTTGTCTTGGTGTTATCACTGCATTGCCAAATATATTACATGAACAAAAATAAACTGTGTGTGCATTACCATAAAGTGTCAGTGGCAACAGAAATATTTTACTTCAAAGGCTGACCTGAGTCTTAAAGACACACCTTCCAGGGAGAGGTCTGTGAATCAGATTGGAGATGGTGAGGACAGGCTGGTCAGGCCTTCACAGGCCTCAAAATAGGAAAGTCCAAATCATCCTGACCTTCTTTGGATGACAGACTGACAAAATGAGGGTAAGAGACACCATTCTTGCCTGATGAGCTATTCTTGCCTTTTATTCTGTCCCCTTTCCATGGGCAGAAGGGCACTTCTCACTTTGTTAAATGGTTATGCTTTCGTGAATGATTTGGGCCTTGATTGTATGTGTTGAATTCCCAAAGTACATTCTGGCACAGTTGTACTTCTGTTCCTCAATTGACACACAGATTCTAATACTGCTCCAGTCAGACCACAAGCTATAGATGTGGAAGTTTTTATTTAATAAAGAAATAAGCAATTCTTTACAATATATTATGTATTATTTAGAGGATATAAGTTGACATATAAATAGAAAATGTTATAAATAACATACCCACATGGGAAATTTTCAAAATGAATCAATACAGGATTATAAAGGCATTTGTTTTTGTCTTATGAAGGCCAATAGACTATTTCCCATGAGACTGGGCTGGTGCCACCCATGGTGTTGTGGGATATAAAGCAGGCCATCCAGTCTCTAGGCTCTGAAATGGCATTTGGCAGGCAAGTGAAAGTGGATGCCTTCCTCTTCGCCAATTGCTCTTAATGGAGGCAATTAAACTAATGTATGAAACCAGAATGCTAATGCCTTTAACATTAACAATGAGCATTCTCCCTCATACATGAGATGAAACACTTGGTAAGCTTGATGAGAAGTTCTCTGTATAATCAAGCAATATGAGAAGACATTGTTAATTATTTCTCTAATGGAAATAAAAGTTATCAAAATTAAATTTTCTTATGTCCTCAAAGAACTTTTCAATATAACAAAAACAACTCACTAGTTTGCTCTGGTTTGTAAAAATTGATATTCACCTTTTCAAAATTACAATTTTGAAAACTCAGTTTTGCTTTTAGGTTCAGCTTATAAATATTAGTCTAGGTATAAATCTATCAATTTTTAATAATTGTATTAATTGGGGCCTTTATTCTACTTATAAACTTAATTATCATCTTAACTGTATTTATAAAATATAGCTTTGTCTTTAAATAATGTTATGACTTAGGAAAATTACTTTGTATTTGTAAAAAATCTTATAAATTAGTCAAACTCTTTATATTTGGTAAAACTTAAGTTACTTTAAATGTAAAACATTAAGATATTAATTGGTTAAATTGTATATAATCTTTGTAAGACTTCAACTTAGCATTGTAAACCTTAGTCAAGTTTTGATGTATATATTCTATATTTCTTTTAAATCTGATTTCTTTTTCTAGTAGGCTAATCTCTGTTATAATTTTTAAACACATAAAACATTAAATTTTCACAGATATCTAAATGCCTGTGTATAAATACTGTGACTTTTACTTTTTAAACACTATATTAATTATTTTAAAACTCTTGAGGAACAATTAATAGCTAGCTTCTTGGTTAACGGAGCTATGTATCAGAAATTCTGGCTGAGTTAGGATCTGGAGCTGTAGCTACAAGGGCAAATCTCATCAGTGAGATTATCCTATTAAGTCTTTTATAAAAGTCATCATCCACAAACTTCCACCCTTAGAACAGAGCTGGGCTGGTACTTCACTGGCCCTAGACCTTTTGTCTATACAGGCACACAACTGCAACACACTGTTTGGCCATCTCCAATTGCTCAATTTACTAAACTGCTACATCAGTGGTTCTGACTTTATCATTTTTTGTTTCTTAAGAGACATAAATACATTTTCTTAAGACACGGACTCCAGGAAACAAACTGAGGTTTACAGAAGGGAGGGAAATGGTAACAGGGTGATGGGTATTAAGGAGGGCATGGGTGGTAATGGGCACTGGGTGTTATGCACTACTAAAGAATCATTGAACACTATATCAAAACCAATGATGTATTATATATTGGCTAATGGAACATAATAAAAAAATTTTAAGAAGATAAATAAATAATAAATAAATACAATCCTTTAAAAAAAAAACAAGGGAAGAGGGGTATGATCAATAGTGTTGGATTTAGTCTAGGTGTGAAACAATAAAATAATTGTTGATATAAAATAAAGACATTTAACTCTATTTCTTAATTCCAAAGACATTTGAACCTGACAGAATCCAAAATATAGAGTTATTTTGTAGGACCACATGATATTTATGAATAGTGAAATGATACGCTATTGAATTCTGTATCTCCTGTGGCTTTATATGACCCTTTTATGACCACTTTTAATATCCACTGATGAGAAGAAATGCCCAGGATCCCAAATATTAAATCCTAAGTGATCCTTACAAGAAATATTTATCATATTAAAAATACATCACATAGAATTTATCTTAGCATATAGGAATATGTTACCAAATTTTTGTGATGATGTTTGGTCTTAAGCTTCAAGGGCTCTTTTTGTTAAGGACTCAGTATACCAATGCCCCCTTTTGACCCCAAATCTGGTTCCAACTTGCATTTCTAAGTGGAAACTGAAGGAGAGTGCCTTCCAGTCAGGAGCGAGTTATGTCACATACACATGCAGGCAACATATTGTTCTCTCTGAACACAGGAAGTCCAAAAAGATGTACAAATAACACATTAATTCTCTATAAATTATTTTATAGATTCAAGGCCACTCCAGTGTAAACCACAGAAAATTTTCTTTTCTAAATGACAATTTGCAACTTAATTCTAACATTCATGTAAAAATACAAATTTTGTAAGGAACAAAACTGGAGAGCTTAGACTAGCTGATCTCAAGATAATAGTCACTGCCAGGAGGCAGCAGAATGAGTTAGCAAACCAAAGCAAGAGCCGAAGAGCCTCAATGGTGGTGGTCAATGTCTAGGGATTCTCATCACAACACCACTCTGGAGGAGCAGGATAGATTCCGCTTAAAATTTGGTTGCATGTCAAGATTGATGGCATCCATACATATCAAGAAGGTATGAGAAGATTTATTACTTACATAATGAAGACTCTGGTGAGGAGCACCGTAAGGTTCTTGAGCAGGTACTAAATGGCTTGAAAAGGTAGAGAAAAGGGATTGGTTTGGGGTCCTTATCATAGTTAGGAGTGGGACCAGAATGAAGACTCTTGCCTGCATGGCTTGAAACCCTCACTGACACCAAAGAAGGGAGCACCTAGGTATTTTCATCAGCTTTCTCAGATATGGGGCATAAGGGGAAAAGGGAGAGCTGAGGCTTAAAAGCTGTTAGCAATCAAACAACAAAAAATTGAGTCACCCTCTTTATTACAGCTTTAAATGATAGCAAAGGAAACTGTACAAACATATAGCTTTGCAGTAAATACTTGTGCACTGAAGAGATAGAATATGATATTTACTAGCTCAAATTTAAGTTCTTAGATTAGAGATGATTTCTATTAGAATCAATAGCTTTTAGAAATAAGTATATAAAGTGTTTTCCATTGGTTTTTGATTAGCAGCAACTTCCAAGTAGCATGCTACTATTGAAAGAATAATACAAACAGTAAAGTTTCTCAAAAGAATTGCCTACAACTATGAATCACTACATTGTGCTGGATTTCTTTCCATGTCTCTAGACTTCATTTCCTAAACTCTCTCCTCTTCATCTCCTAAACTCTCTCCTCTTCCTCTAAAGAACCACTCAATATTGAATACCCTAGGGTTTGGTCATGAGCTTCATCCTTCTCTTTTAATTCCTTCTTTCTAGATCAAGTATTGTTAAAATAGAACCCCTGGTCCAAATTCAGCCCACCACCTGTTTTTGTATGGCCCATAAGTTGAGAATAGTTTTTACATTTTAAATGAGTGAGAAAAACAACAACAACAACAACAGAATCACATTGAATTATGCCTGAAAATAAAATTTCAGTGCCCACAAATGAAGCTTCGTTGGAACACAGCTACACTCCTTCATTTAGGCATTATGTATGGTGGCTCTAACACTGCTGCTACAGTGCTGAGGAACTGCACCAAAGGGGCTATAAAGGGCTCCCGTAACTCCACTCTGCTTCTTGGCACACTGCAAACAGATGTTTCCATTCATCTATATATGATGTGATGCCAGTTCAAAATGTAAATATGAGTTCTTAGTTCATATGTGGAATTTCTAAAATTACACAATTCAAAGTTTATAGCTCTTACATGTATATATGTTTCATTCTTAACAGAACAGTAGAAACACTATATGAAACTAACTCAACTGCTTTATTTCACTTTTTAATATACACTCTCTACCTTCAATTTACAGATGAGTGGGGAATCACAAAAGGGGAAGGAATTACAGTTGGTTGTATCTTTCCCTTTCCTTTGGTGTCATTTTTTAGCATAAGTGGTTGGTGAATACAAGGGAATTATATGAG
The DNA here is from genome assembly GCF_017311325.1 of Ursus maritimus. Lineage (NCBI taxonomy): Eukaryota > Metazoa > Chordata > Mammalia > Carnivora > Ursidae > Ursus > Ursus maritimus. Next base: position 2,567,280 of record NW_024427107.1, read on the forward strand.
CAAGAAAGGTAAGGATAGAGCTTACCCCAGAATGCCATGGTCTCAAAGTCAGTTCTAGTTTGAACAATTATAGTCTCCATGGGCTGTCAGTGTTCCTACTTATTCAATCATAGATATAAAATGCCTATCTTGTACTTTGATTTTACTCATCTCCCATGTATCATGAATTCACTGTGCCTTTGGGGCATCACAAACACTATATGAAAACAGGGTAACAAGGAATAGTGTACATTCATATTGCATGTATCTGAAGTTCAAAAAATATTTAAAAATTCAAGGCTATGACAGCAGTGCATTACACCAAATGTTGGGCACTTCTAAGTGTGGAGTCATGCGTTGATACATAGGATACATGCCCATGCAGACAGCTTTGCCATTGGGTTGTAAGTAATGTCAACCAGTTTTCTACATGTCATGGCTGTCAAAAGTTAAAACAAGAAAGTGATCTCAGCTCCCTTGCCAATTTGCACAATAGATATGTATTCCAAGTTCAAACTACAGTTCCAACATTCATATTTCAATGCAAGTGAAAAAGACATATTTATATTTCAAAATCCATTGAACTGAGAGCATTGAGGCACTTCCATTTAAACTTTGAGGGAAGTTCATCTGCAATGTAATGGCATGCTGAAAGTAAAATATCAAGAGAATAGACCCAATAAGTACTTTCCAAAGAACTAATATACTCAGTTAAGGTCATGCACTCATAGACCAATATCAGTATTTGACAGCCTATCTGTGTGAAAAGATATATTAAATATGAAACATGTAAAATCTCATTTCACATTAGCATTATCAATAACAGATAAACAATAACAATTGATTTTGAGGCTATAGAACATTAACTTGCAATCCTAATTATGTGAAATTATATCCCCCAAAAGGACTCCATTCTTCTTATTTGTAGATTTATATTACAAAAAGTAAACCTAATTATTAGGTTATATCTTGAATTATATATATATATATATATATATGTATGTATATATATATATGTGTGTGTGTATAATATATAATACTATATATAATGATATATATTGTATATAAAACTATATATAAAATAATATATGCAATAACTATAAAATAATATGTATTCAAAATTTAACAGTATATGTTATATTCTGAGTTTTATCAATAAAATTTTTGTAAAAGTATGATTTTATTATGTCAAATGTATTAACATTTTACGATAAATCTATTGGATTTTAAGTCTTTTTTATGTCTGTTGATGTGACAGTGTTTTTTGCCTTCTGTTAATACTATGTATAACATAGATTATTTTCAGGTGTTTAAACTTGCATTCCTGTTTACATTTCCACTGGTTGTGGTGTATAATCCTTATTATATGTTGCTAGGTTCAGTTTACTAATATTTAATGACGATTTGTGAGCCTATATTCCTAAGGGATGTGGATTTGTAGTTTTCTTGTGATCTTTTTGTTTGTTTTTTGATTTTGGAATTGGAGTAATGCTGGCCTCATAAAATGAGCAGAGAGGTGCTCCATCCCTTAGCACTTTGGGGGAAGAATTCATGGTGATTTGTGTTCTTTTTTAAGTATTTAGTAGAATTTACCAGTAAGCCATCTTGATCTGGATTTTTGTTTGTGGGAAGTTAATACTAATTCAACCTCTTTATATGTAGATCTCTTCAGATTTTTTTTCTTCCTGTGTCAGTTTTGGTAGTTTGTGTCTTTCTATGGATTTGTCCATTTCATCAAGTTTTTTAATGTGTTGGCTATATAGTGGCTTGTAATATTTCCTTGCAATCCTTATTTTAAGTTTTGGTAAACTTTTTAGTGGTGTCCCCTTTCTCATTCCTTATTTAAAAATTTGAATCTTCTTTCTTTTTCCTTGGTCACTCTACCTAAAGATGTACTGATTTTGTTATCTTTTCAAAAAAAGAACTTTTGATTTCACTGAGTTTTTTCTGTTGTTTTTCTATTTTTTTATTTCATTCATTTCCACTTTAATCAGAATCTTTTTGTTCTTTCTGTTTAATTTTCTCCTCTCTTCCTCTACTTTTGTAGGTGGGAATTTAGATTATTCATTTGAGACTTTCTTTTTTTATTGTTTTAAAGATTTATTTATTTATTTGAGAGAGAGAGAGAGAGTGGGGCGGAGGGGCACAGGGCAAGGGAGAAAGAGAATCTCAAGCAGACAGCTTGCCAAGCACCAAGCGTGGAGCCCTATGGAAGGCTTGATCCCACAACTCTGAGATCATGACCAGAGCTGAAATCAAGAGTTGGTCACTCAACCAACTGAACCACCCAAGTGCTCCGAGATTTTCTTTTTTAATGTACGTGTCGTAGACATATATTTCCCTCTGGGCACTCTCTAGCTACATACCATTAATTTTGATACATTGAAGCTTCAGTACTGTTGTTGAATGTTCTATTTTACTCTTAAAATTTGTTAGTAGTTGCTTTATGCATTTTTTGTCTGTCTCATTGGGTACTTTTATGCTTATAATTATTACATCTTCTTGATGTATCAAATGTTTAGCATTATAAAATGCACCTCTTTGTTGCTAGTAACACTGTAGAATTTATTTTCTCTGCTATTTTTCTGGTGTATCCACTCCAGATCTCTTTCGCATGGCATGTCTTTATTCACTGTTTTTCAAACTTTTAGTATTTTTATATATGAACTATGTTATATACTTGGATTATGCTTTTTTCTGCTGTTGTTTTTTAATTCATTCTGTCAATATTTGCTTGTTTTATCAGAGTGATTAAGTGCTTTATGGCTACTTAATTACTGTTAAGTTTTACATGTGCACATTGCTATATGTATTCTATATATGTCTTTGTTCCTTGGTTCTTACAGATATTCTAGTGGACCATTTCAATTTCCTTGTTTTCTTTTCATTGTGTTTTTTGACTTATTACAAAGATTGCTTTGGGGATTTACAATTAGCATCTTAGTTTAAATCAGTCTAGTTCAGGTCAATACCACGTTAATTTCAGGAATATATAAAAATATTTTTCTAGTATAGTTTTGTTTCTTACTGCCTCATTATTGCTATTATTGTCATGTAAATTATATCTTTAATGATATAAAACAATCCACACACATTTAAAGTTATTGCTTTTTTCAGTTGTCTTTTATATCAGTTAGGAAAAGAAAGGTGTTACATACTCAAATGCATTTACACTGTCTTATATTTATTCATAGTTATCTCTACCAGTGCTTTTTACTTCATGTGACTTTGAGTTACTGTCTAATGTATTATTTTTTCAGCTTGAAGGACTTCTTTAGTATTTCTTACAAGACAGGTCTCATCTGCTTTTGTTTATCTGGGATTATTTTAATTTCTTTTTTATTTTTATTTATTTTATTTTCTTAAAGATTTTATTTATTTATTTGAGAGAGAGCATGAACAGGGGGAGGGGCAGAGGGAGAAGCAGATTCCCTGCTGAGCAGGGAGCCCAGTGTGGGACTCAATCCCAGCACATATTTTTGTATCTTATTCTTGCCCTTTGCATTCCTTACATTCTTCTTTCTTCTAAAATAGACACAATTAAAACAATAAGTAACATAAAAGAAAAGAGCTGCTTATTGGAATAGTAGAATGATAGGGGAGTCCCCGAAGGACTGAGTCCTAATGGCATCTATGGTGCCATCAAGCTGTCACATTGAACCCTGAGTTACTCACCTTCACAAATCTTGTTATATGAGAGAAAAGCAAGAAAACTGTCTTCTTTGCTTCTGCCACTGTACTTGGGCTTTTTAACAATCAGCAGAACATGATAATAATCAAAATACTATTTATTCCAGGCCTTGTTAACTTGAGAGCCATAGTCCTATACGAACTTCATAGTTGATAGTTGGCTTTTAAGAGGTCTGCAAACTCTTCAAAATAGTATTTTCCCCCAAGGAAATGGAAACGCAGTATGGATAAAAATAACTTTCCTAATTTCACACAGATGGTGGCAAAAACAAGAAATGAAAGAAGTTGGGTTCCTTGATTCCCCTCCATACTGTTCATTTAATTATATATTATATCAGCTAAGGAAAAGTTATTGCTTTCTCAATTGTATATTAACGAAAAAAAAATACTAGGCATTTATTCATTATTTGTTGTTTTTAATTTCATATATACTTACATGGGTAGATTTACTGTTTGTTTTAAAGCATGTTATTTTAGAAAAAAAATACAAAATTATAAAAAATGCTATTATAAGTGAAACAAATTGGAAAAAAACCAAGACCAGCAGAGGTTCTGGCTGAGAACAAGGCAAATATGAAATATGTAGTGAAAGAAGGAAGCCCTGGACATTGACTACAACTGCTTGTTTCTCAAATCCAAATTTGTTTTTATTGCTTTTATGATAATAGTGGTAGATTCCTCTTAACATTTCTCCTTTGTGGAAAGCATAGTTATGTTCAGCTTTGTTAGTTGAGAAATCTATTGAACATTGAAAGAGAAAGTATTTGTAGTTCTCATGTGCTTTGATTTTGCTCTTCTGGCTATTGCCACACACTCTGTCTACTTCCAGAAGCTTGTTGTGGGGACCTCACAGAACTCGGTAATCTGGTCCAATTTTGCATCTGGAACATACATTCCTTTGGTGAGTTAATAGTCCTAGTCCTAGCTTGTTGGCTACCTCACTATACCTCTCCCAATACAGACCCATATTGCCCAGGTCTTGCAGCTCTTTGCCTGCAAGTGGGCTCTTTGCTGTAAAACTCTGTGCCCACCTGCTACCAATCGCAGATCACCTGCACCTCAGAAGAATTTTGTTGTTGGTGTTTTTGTTGGCCTTCCTAAAAGAAATATGGAGCACCTCCACACTCAAGCTACCTTGCCAAGGCCCACAGCTGTGAACAACGTCTGGCTCAGGCAACCCAGTGACAAGTTTGAGAGTGACAAATGACCAAATTAGGATTTGAACCTAAGAAGTCTGGCTCATGAAGATCTAATTACTTCATGTGATATTTCCATAGGAAATAGACATGAAAGACAAATATATGTAGATTCTGCACTAAGGAATTGTATGGATTGGAGGGGCAGAAAGACCTGCAGACGGACTTCTAGTATAATGTGGTAACTACTGTGGTATAGGATAATCCAGATGGGACAAAAACAAAAAGGGCACTAAAATTGTCCAGGGGTTCAGGACATGATGATTCTTGAGCCAAACCGAAAGAATGAGTAGGAATTATTTTGAAAAACAAGTCAGGGAAAATAGGCCTCAGATATAAATGATAGCATTGATTTATTTATTCAACAAATATTTATTTCTATTCTGCTATGTTCTATCTTGAGGCTAAGGGAATAGCTATAGACAAAATAAAGAAGAGAAGAACATGGAGATGTTTGTAATTTTAGTTCTAAAAACAAATAGAAAATAAACTAAACCATGATGGATATTAAAGTTGATTAGTGGTAAGTTTGCTCAAATATAAGACATAAATAAAAGCATTTTCTTATAGGCTCATTAGGAAGAGAAGGATTTTTGCAAATGTGGAAACCACTTGCATTTTGCAATCAAGTTAAGATGGGCTGGGAGGCAAGGGCAGTCCAGGAGTGAGGATGACAAAGAAATGCCAGGTGAGTGGTGGTGAGGACAGAGTTCAGTGCCCTGGCTGCCCAGAATTGATCCCATGTTTGATGGGTGTACCTACTTTCTTTCCACATCAGTGGCTGTGCTAGTAGCCTCGTAAATCAAGGTACACCATTTTCCTCTAGCCAAGTGGTGATAGACACTTAATGCTTCTGACAGGACCTGCAGTCGTGAGTTAAGTGATCCAGGAATAAGAAAATGGTGAGAAATCATGGATTCCACTAGGGATGTCTTCAAATTTTCCTTTTGCTATGAAGCCTCGCTCTCTATCATTTTTCTTAAGCTTGGTTCTTTGTCTTCGCATTGATCTATGAACTACTTGGTATGTGTCTAAGAATTCCTTTCCTATGCTCTTTAGGTAGAATAGCTTCTTTTGTTTGGAACTGTGGAAGTTTCAGCAGTACAGGAGGAAGAATGGACTTGCTGGAATTCAATGGACAGCCTCATAAGTTTCCTGTTCTTGAAATCTATTTCTTTAAATGCGTGCCCCAGCTCTTATGTATCAGTGACAGTTTTAGATTAATGATATTGACAATCCAACCATCTCTTGTCATGTCCTATTATTCACAAATCTTAGACCATATATTCAAACTGTTCCCTCTGCTCAATTTTCAATGTTGCCCATCATTTATCTTACTCATTCAAAACTCATTTTTCAAGATATGAATTTATATTTAATTTTATAAATATGCATACTTTAACTTCTACTTATTACTTTTAGTAATATTTAAAATTAATGAAATCATCTTCCTAAGGCTCAAATGAGAGTGCATCATTTCAGAACAAGCGTCTACAAATAGATCCTCAAGAGAAGAACATAACTCCTATCTTACTTAGGATTCAAATATGTTGCAAGTTTGGAAAAGTATAAAAAGATCTAAGATAAGGTTGAGCATGAGAGAAAGTTCTTCACTGAGATTTTCCATTTCTCGTAGTTCATATCTTCAATCCCCTATTTCTTACCATTTAGCTTTGTCAATAAACAGCTGTCATAGCATCCTTAATCATATTCTTGTGTAGTAAATGAGAATAAAAAGCAAAACTAACTTCATATCACAAAAGATAGAGTTGCCTTAGGATACAAAATGAAATATTATTCCTTACGACAATTTTAAATACGGTAGTTCCGCGGAATATTAAATATGAATATTTTATGTGCAAAATTAAGAATGTATATTTTTTCATGGTCCTTTGCCCTTTTTGAAGTCTCGCTTTTTAAATGTATAGCTCTGACACCAGAAACAATGACTGAATCCTAAAAATGGAACTGCTCCCTAGCTGCAGCCAAAACTAAGCTTTTTTAGCATAATGATCATTATGTCAGCCTAGAAAATGCCATCACCTAATGAATCCAGCTGTCAGTCTTTACCATGTAATAAACATTTTCATATCAAGTGAGCTGTTTCAAAGCACTTTTCATTTTTAATTTACTGAAAAAGTTTGACCCTCCACAGTCTCCCTAAAGCTATTAAGTGTGAAGGAAGTTAATGTCTCAAAATCTTTGCCCCTGTGATTTGTTTCTATTTAGCAGAAGGGAGAGGGGGAGGGAGAACACACAATATCACCCAGATGCCAAGATAAATTTATTTTTATATATTTCAGATATTCCGTGTCTGTTCCAAAACTCTTTTCCGATGTCTACTAAAGTTAAGTAACTTAAAGAATTTTGTAATTTTGAAGCATTTTATCGAATAATAGCTTTGAAGAGAGAATGTTGGATAAAAATAAAGACTATATTAGTTTTAGAGGCAGAAAGTGTCTCATTGGGGATGAGATTTATTTGTTTCCTACTCTTGTGACTTAGGAGTTACGCAGAGAAACCTCATGAGGAAAATGCCATAACCCTGTCATCATTCATCTGGACCCTCTGGCTCTACTTTGGCTCACAAGTCACATGTAGTCACATGTAGTTATTGTCCAAGCAACAGCTAACCTGCTTGTAATTCTCAATATACAGATACTTGCAAGTTTACACTAAATAGTGGGTTTATGGTTCGGATTACTCAGCCCAAAAAAACAGTCAAATTTTCAGTAGGGGTCTCCTCAATGTGCCATAACTATAAGGCTAAATTTGTATTAGAGTATATGCCTCTCAGTCATTTGCAAATTAACAAAATTCTACCTCTTGTTTTCTTTTTTTTTTAAGATTTTATTTATCTATTTGAAAGACATAGAGGACATGAGAGAGAGCAGGCAGGGGGAAAGGGCAGAGGGAGAGGGAGAATCAGACTCCCTGCTGAGCAGGGAGCCTGCATGGGGCTCGAGCCCAAGACCCTGGGATCATGACTTGAGCCAAAGGCAGACGCTTAACCAACTGAACCACCCAGATGCCCCTACCTCTTGATTTCAATCTAAGGCTGTTTTATTATGGGAGCTTGTAACTGTGACTCTTAAACAGAAAAAAATAAAATAATGTGTGATAGCAAAATATACCATGATAGAAAATGTCTATCAATTTCTTTTTTAATATTAAGATATCTACGTTGGAATTTTTGTTATTCTCAAAGTACTTTTGTCACTGTAACAGGATTTCAACAAAAATTGGAAATGTAGCAAAAACATAGTGTCCTTTATTTTTGCCAAGGAAAATAGTTTAATTGAAGAAAGAAGCAAGCAAACAAACTTCCCTAACAGGCTTCGCTGGAGTTAAAGACACCTTACCATAACACTGGATTTGTTAAGTATCATTGAATGAAAAGAAATTGTAAACTAAAATTACTTATGCTTAGGGTGCCTGGGTGGCTCAGTTAGTTGAGTATCCTGACTGAGCCACCAGACACCTTAAGCCTAAGTAATTTTAGTTTACAATTTCTTCTCATTCAGTGATTCCAGCTCAGGTCATGATCTCAGGGTCCTGGGATCGAGCCCTGCATCGGGCTCCACACTCAGCACAGAGCCTGCTTGGGATTCTATCTCTCCCTCTTGCCTTCCCCCCTGCACATACATGTGCAGATGCTCTCTCTCTCTGTCTCTCTCTCTCTCTAAAGAAATAAATAAAACCTTTAAAAAATTACTGAGGCTTGACCAACTGAAGGTAAATATTCTCTTCACTGGGTTTCTCATTTTTCCTAACAAGAGTTCTGTAAATTGTAAAAATGTTGATTCTTTGACATTCCCCAACTCATAATGAAAGCCAATTGGGAGCTAAATTGTCTTGTGATGCTTTCTTTTGGGGTAACCCATATATACACACAATGACAGATGTACTTCCACTGAAAAAGAGATAGCATTCCACCGGGATGCCTGAGACCTAGATGTGGCAGACTGTTGCTGTCAAGTAAGGATTGCTGTAGACGATCCACCATCCCACTTCAAACTCATATGGCCAGACACTGAAATGTTTTAGGGGCATTTGCCAAATAGGCATTTAGGGGCAAAAGTGATATGAGTTCATAAAGCTCACTTAATTATCAAATTTAAGTAGTCTTGAAGGTTTAGATCTGGACCTTTTTTTTTAATGTTCTTCTTTGTACATATTTTTATTTGTTCCAATATAACATACACGAAAGAGTAGAATATTTTTATTTCCCTCTAAATATACTATGACAAGTCTTAGTCACTGTCTCTTACAACTATTTATGAACTGTTTTCTGGAAAGATTTAGGAAAGGATTGTAGCTGTTTAGAGGATGCTGACAAATGTTCTCCTCAAACCCACACACATAGAAATAAATTGGCACAGACTGGATTTAGGAGATCATGAGCAATGTTGTGTACTGGGAAGTCTGTGGATAAACTGGTTTGATAGCTGTTCTCATCAGCGTCTGCCTTCACTTTCTCAGTGTTATTTCTTCATCTATCAAAGGAGGGTGATAATAATAAAACTAACGTCATATGGCTGTTGTTATTTATAAATGACAACAGTGCTGAGAAAGTATTCTACCTAACATATATAATAAACTATTTTTTAAAAGATTTTATTTATTTATTTGTCAGAGAGAGAGAGTGCATAAGTAGGAGGAGAGGCAGGCAGAGGGAGAAGCAGGATCCCCACTGAGCAAGGAGCCAGATGTGGGACTTGATCCCGGGACCCTGGGCAGATGCTTAAACAACTGAGCCACCCAGGTGTCTGTATAATAAATTCTTAATAAATGTTAACTATCATGGTTGTATTTGTTTTTAATATCAAACATTGGTTCAAAAATTGACTCTACTGAGGATCAAAAGACTGAAATTAGGTTGGCTCTTCAAACACTCTGAGGATGTTTCCTCATGTGTAACCTAGAATACCTATGTCACAATATTATAATAATACTAGGTGGAAGGAGTTTATGAATAGCAAATGAAATATATACTTTATCATGCCTCTATTTCAATGTTGAGTATATGTGTATCTGTGTTTGTTTAATGCATAATGTTTGGCATGCAACTGTTGCTACACGATTAATATTGACCCCTTATCCCTCAAACAAATATTTGTTACAAAAATGTTCATTATAAATTTGAATAATGTTTTATTGCCTATCATAGAACTAGCAAAATATCTAAGAGTCTTACAAATATTGGACAGAAATTGAAAAATTCCCTCCTATGCATATATATGTGATTTAATATAAAACAGTCATTATAGAATGGTAAATCAAAATTTTCATAATATTCAATTTTAAGGTATCAAGTTGGGATTCAAGGTCTTCATATACCAGAATTCCCAATTCAAAAGAAAAAACATATATGAGAGACAATATTTCTCTTTTCCCATACACAATTGTATCATAGGTGTCTGAAAGATTACCACCAGCAATAATACTGGAATTATTTCCTTTCCAAATAAAAATCTAAGAATATTGGCAATGTCCGTTGGCCATCTATAAACTTATAATGATGCATTTAATTTTATTTAACACAGGAAAAACATGATTATCTTGGGATGACTATTATGTCCTCATCTCCTCAGTGCTCTCAATTACTTTGGACAATTTGTCCAACCTTCTGTACCCCTCAGTGGACACCCTTCTGAGTCATTGAAAAAGCTATTGTTTTGGAAAGGAAAGGTCTTCAACCTTCAGGAATGGAGAAGATACTTTGGACAAACCACTCTCCATTCTTTGGACTGTTGCAAAGCACATATGGAATTATAAAGTGAGCTAAAATTTATTCCTAATGCCCAACAATATGTTATGCTTCCTGGCTGATGAAAATGCACAGTGATAGGAGCAATAGGAGCACATGGCAGTAAGAGCACAAAATGGGCACATCATAAAACATTCATAAATATTGAGTTATATGGAGGCTGTGGATTGAATTTTTTGAGATCCCATCTTGGTAAAAGGAATTTATGATTGCATTCATTTTTAACATTTTAATGAATGAGATTGGAACTCAAAATTTATTTTTTCAAATGTGACTTAAAGATTCTGCTATACTCTTGTTCAAATATATGCTTCTTTCTTTTTTTTTTAATTTACTTATTTCAGAGAGAGAGTGTGTGGAGGGACAAAGGGAGAGGGAGAGAGAATCAAGCAAAGTCCACACTGAGCGCAGAGTCCAACGTGGGGCTCAGTCTCATGACCCTGAAATCATGACCTGAGTTGCAACCAAAAGTCAGACATTTAAACAACTGCACCACCCAGGTGCCCCACACTTATTTCTTATGAAGTGAAGCACCTTGTTTATTTTTTATTAGGTGAAATACCTTGGTTTTTTTTTTTTTGAGGTGGAGAAGTGTTCTATGTAAATTGAAATTAGATGACAATAACTAACTTAAGGAATAATTTGCCATTTGCTCACCCATGTTTTATTTTCAAATGAATTAATACATTTTAACTTACTGAGACTCAATAAAGCAAAACAAAAATCAACAAAAACAGGAAGGAATTTACACACTCCTTGGAGGAAAAACAATAACAACAAATTGTCTTGTAGCCATGTAGTCATGGTAACATGTGGCAATTAGAGATAGATTTAAATGCATTTAATTTAGCAACAACTCACATCAATGTCCATGACAAGCCAACCAATTGATGACAACTCCTTGCTTTTGCAAATCAGCAAGTTAAAACAGATTTACTCTAATAAACATGCTCCACATGCCAACAACCAACAGAAGTAAGTGAGCTTCTATGTGTGAAATTCTGCTGGTCCTGGTACCCAACACTTCCTAAAACCCCTGTTCTCTTTTGCAAGAATGGACCAGACTAGCATAACTTTCCTCTACTGCAGTAAGAATAAATTCAGCTTTGTCTTGTTATTCAAGATATGTGGCAATCTCATCATCCTTTGACAATTCTAGAGATTTCAATGGGTTTGGCAGCATTCTAAGAGATAGTTGAACCAAGAGATGTCCCCCTGGTCCATAGCCCCAAACTCTATTTTTATTCTTTAGATCTCCTGCCAGATACATCAGTTTAAAGAAAATCTGAGTTCTGGCTAATTTTATGAGCTCTGGTTGCTGAATTCTGTTAGAACAATCAGATAACTGATTAATTTCATGAGTTCTGTTTGCCAAATTTATTTTATAAACCTAGTATTTGTAATCACACAGATTATTGTATAAGGCCATTAGATTTAGATCTGTATATCAGGGAATTAGACCTAGGTTTTGTATAAAGAAACTGTATACCTTAATTTGAAAGTAACTCATTTGGTAAATAATGAGACAATGTCATTTTACTACTTAGTTTTCGAGTATACCTTTAGTAGAAGTGAAGAGTATTATTTTGCCATTAACCTGTTTATTCTGCTGCTTGCTTTGTTTATACTTTGTTTGTCTATATATCCAAAACCTTATTTCAAGTGTTTTTGCTTGTCCTGGATTGTATTGTTACCATTGAGTGTGTGAGGGAAGCTCTGTAGGGAACAATCTGAGGAATGCATCCAGTAAGGCTCCAATCCAACCCAAGCCAGCCCTGATGGCTAGCATTAGAGGATGATTAGACTGCCACCATATTCACGTGAAGGTGATTAGCTCATTATTGCTTTCAGTTCCCTAAAAATCCTTCATGAGGTCATTCCCTGCCTTGTCAATATGTGAATAAGTTACTGTGAATAGGCCATAATTGAGGAAATCAGCTCATTGATCATTTGGTCTTTAATAATATATATTGTGGATCCAGTATAGTGACCTGTCTTTTCAGTCAGTCAGGGTTTGTTTAAGTCAACACTACAATCTGTATCTGCAAGAAAGATTACATCCTCCTTATCTCACCACAATCCATATTTTGAGTTTATTTTGAAAAATGAAAATCTTTTAATAAGAATGAGTTGGAATTACAATGGCTATTATAGAGACTTTTTGCATATCAAAATCATTCAATGAGTAGGAGTTTCAGCAAAGAAAAGAAACAAAATACTAAATATTTAAAGGTCATCTTTCTTTGGTATTTTGCTGAGGCCTTAAAACCAAAAGTTGATTTCAAGATGGCCTCTCCTTTAGCAAAATCCAAATAGAAATATTTATTCTGATTCTAAACTTCTCAAACCACTTTTACAGTTTACAAACTCATCTTTTTCCCCCCACTCATGCCTCTTTTATTACTTCTGCCCATTCTCCTTGTAGAGAACAAAATGGAGTCCCCTTGTTAAGCAGGAGCCTGTGTCAAGCAATGACAGAAGCAGTTAAGGTACTGCAGCCAGGAGATCTCTCCGGGACCAATGTCAGCTGACACCCAGAACTGATAATGAGCAGAACCAGAGGAAGTCTGCAATTAAATCCCTTTAAAAGGGGGAGGATTTGGGCCGCAAACTGTCAGACTTTTCTGACATGACCTCTCTATGTCTAATCACTTAAAAAAGGCAACTGCCACCAGAGGCTCTGCCTGATTGATCTCTGAACAGAACTGAGATGTATCACTGCAGTAAGGACTGAGAGCCAACCTGGACCAGACTGAGGCCCTATCTCAATTGCATACCCACAGACTAACTTTGTGTGTAGTTCATTAACTTCCTACACACTTCTGTTATCTTATTTGTTGTGTGGTTTGTCTTATGTTCTGCTCCGTGTGCTATATAAAAAGCCAAGCTTAATAACATGGTGAAATGTCATTGAGTTTGGAATCATGAATGTGCTTTATAATTGTGATTAACTTTGCTTTATGATTGAATAAAGCTGACATTGTTGAAAGACACACTTCATGTGTGCACCTTCATAGAGTGCTCATAGAGGCATTCCTAAACTCACCAACAGGTTTTTTCAAGTTTTTCCCCACAGTAGATGGTCATGTTACACAATGTTTCCTTTTCAGTCAATGTCTAGTCAGAAGGTGGATACTGCATAGTGAATGAATGAAAAGAATTATTAAATATGAGATTTGAATAAAGGGAATTGGCTACTAGAGATAATGAGAACTCTTAAGGAATGTAAAGTAATTGCTACGGGAAGCAGCAACTACCCACAAGGTGGAGGCAGAACACTAAAAGAAGGACACATCTGAAGGAAGGACCATAGGAATGGAATCCAGGTCTCACTGGAGAAGGCTCGGCTGTGGTCCACAGGAGGGTGAGGAAGTTTGGTTGGGGGGGGGAGTTTGCTATCTGGGATGCCAGGGGAAAGCACCCCCCAGGAAGGACCCATGTCTCAAAACCCTCTATGAGGCTTCCTGGGGGTTATAGGGAGGGTTTCCCCACAGGGAGGTGCTGCACTGTAGATACTCATGAGAAAATCCCCCTGGGTCTGGCAGAAACTGCCCACAAGGAGGGGTCAAGTGCTCGTGGCCATCAGGTGCTGCAAGAGCCATCAAGAGGAGCTCACAAGGACCTGGCAGAGACCCCTTCCCCTCTGGTGTCGACCCCTTCAGGAACGACTCACCACTAAGACAGCTTAACCCTGAGCAAGTGGCACAGGAGAAATTCCTACGAGGTCCAGCTCCATAATTACACATTAGGTAATGGCAGGTAGAGGGGTCATAAATGAACTTATTCATAAGTGAATATATTTCACAGTTTACCTCCTCAGCTTCCAGGTGCAGCTGTGTACACCATTGAATTTCTATATAGCAATAAGACAACTCTCTTAGCTGTCCTTATTCCAAATCAAAAAGTTCTTTCTTTTTCCTTTGAATAAGTAGAAGTATGGTCCCAACAGCTATTATATGTTATCTGTAGTCTGACTCTTGAATTACTAATTTCATTGATGTGATGGGACACAGTGGCAACTGCTCCATCATACACCAAAAGGAAGAACATGGTCATTTCTACTAAGAATTGTTGCCCTACTTGAATTTTCTTCTAATAGGGAGATGCCAATAACACATAACCAATAGTGCCATGAAGGAAATCAACAGAGTAAGAGGAATATATAGAATGAAATTATTTATACTGCTTTATTTATATCAGGTAGTCAGGAGAGGACTTTCTAAGGGGCTGAGCCTGGAAAGATGATGAAGAGCCAGTCATTGAGAAGGGCCAGGAAAGAAGTATTCCAGGAGGAAAAAAAACAAAACTAAACTAAGTAAAAGTTCAAGGATGGAAAATGATCAACAGAGTTACAAAGTAAAAAGAGATTGACAATTTGCCATGGGGTAATGAGACAAAAGTGAATTTGGAGAGATAGTTAGGAGAACTATCATGCAGCCTATGAATTCAATTCTCTTTCTCTCCAATGCATGAACAAACTGATATCTTGAATATTTAAAAAGTTATTCTCTCTTATTTTCTCTGTATACGTAAAAAAGTGAAAACTGATTTGCTCCAAAATGTCCATTAAATCTGCTTTTATTTGTCTGTTTGCTTTCCATGATTACATGATGAATTATTTGCAAAATTATAACCCAACTTTTAGTAATATATAGAAAACGATGTCTTCACATAAAGACTCAGAGTTACTTACAAACTTTGATTTTACAGTCTGTAATTAGAATTAGAAATCATTCTAGCAGCATAAATCATTTCAAAGCATTGGGTACTTTGAATTATTTTTTAATGTTGCCAAATTATAAAATGAGTCTCTTACATGATGTCACACTAAGTGCTAAAGTAAAGTTATTATATTAAGTTAAAGTATGTGTATATCAGTTATTCAACACTTTAGTTATGGCTGTTAAAGTGGTCACATAAGAAAACATTTGTATAAAAGGGAAAGAAGAGTGAATGAGAAATACATTATAAAGGTGCAATAAGTCAATGCTAGTGTCCAAAACACTATAATTCCTATAGAAACTAAGTATTTATTAAAGAAATTGTGAGGAAATTCAAGTATGAATTTTTTCAAAAGAAGAGAAACAAGAGACTAAATCAAGAAAACAAAAATACTAACCTTTTATATTTGTTTCACTCCAGCTTCATCAGCGTGTCTTGTTATATTTTCCACTATGTTTTTTCTAATAAAGGTGATATGTAACTTTAGACTACTTTGTTATGGGAAAAATATTATTATTAATGAAAAACATTAATTCAGTAATTCTGTAAATAGAGTAAAAGGGACATTTAACATAAAATGTAAATATATGGGGGCACCTGGGTGGCTCAGTTCCTTGAGTGTTTGCCTTTGGCTCAGGTCATGACCCTAGAGTCCTGGGTTAGAGCTCCATATCAGGCTCCCTGCTCAGTGGGGAGTCTGCTTGTCCCTCTTTCTCTGTCCCCCACTCCACTTTTCGTGCTCTCTTTCACACTCTCGCACTCTCTCAAATAAATAAATAAAATCTTTTTAAAAAATGTAAATATATCAATATTAGGCAGATAATTTACATGACATAAAACTTACATAAAGTTCATATTATTAATGTTGAAAATTACATTTTAATTACTGATGTAAGAGTTTTTAATATTATTTCAATGACGCAAACCATATTGCACTATACTTTTATTCTCTAGTTCATTAGTAAGTTTATATCTGTCACCTAACCACAATTCTTTGCAGAGTCCTTGTTATATGAAAACATGTATGAAATCTTATTAAAGCAAGATTTCACTATGAGCCTATTTGAACTTTAAGCTTTGAAGATAAAGATCAGTTACCTGTTATTTAGTTATATTAATATGAAAAATTTTTAGGAAAAACAGCTTGCAATTCATATAGAATGAAACTTAGCATTTTAAACACTGAAACTAAATTCAGCAAACATAAAGAGGAAAACTTATTTATATCTTCAAATATACTTTATCTTTGCCCAAGCACCCAAAATGTATTTTAAATGGGACAAAAAAAAAAAAAAGATCTCCTCTCTTTGCAACTTTTAGGATTCTATCTCATTCCAAAAATAGTGTTAAACTTTTATGTTTTTAACATAGATTCCAACTACCAAAACCTATAACTTCTAGCAATTGAGCTATCTTGTATATGCCTTTATTATACAATCATTCCTTTCCTCTTTGGCAGTTTTTGTTTAATCTGAGTCCATTGGAGAAGCTTTCCTTTTCTTTCAAAATCGTTGCTCCCCAAATCCAGTGCTTTATCTGATTATCTTTAAAACAACCGTCCACATTTCCAAGTCTTCCCTGCCCTCAGCTCTGCATCACCTAGCTGGAAACTGCATGATTTTCAGGTTGCTGAGACTTTCCCAGGAAATAACAGTAACTGTCACAAGTGCCCAGCATCACTAAGACTTTGGCAAAATTATGGAATTTCCCTAACTTTAGTTCTGGAATTTAGTGCTGTGGTCTGTACTGATAAAAATACCTTTTGAAACAACAAAACAAGGTAGTCAGAAAGTACAGTTAAAGTTTATATGACATTTTGGGGTCACATGAGTCACAAAACAACCTCTGTCAACAGTCTCTTTCCCAACATTGAGGAGTTAGTTTGTCATAAGTTCCCTCATGGCCGTAAGCCTCATGTACATAAAGAGAGCTCCAATTTCCCAGTTGAAATGCAGCTTTTACGCCAGGGCCCTCATATGCAACTTCACATTGATGAAAATTGTATCAACATTTTATCAGTATCCTTTAGGGTAATGTTCTGAAATAGTCCATGAAAGAAATTCTTCTTAAATATTTTTTCACAGAATTAAATAAATAGTTTCAACAGAATTTAAAGGCTCCATATCTTAAATTAGGAGGACTGTCCTTTGAGGAATTCTTTTGAACTGTTTGCTATTCTGTCTTTATCTGTCTTATAACTTCATTCCATGTGCTAACTCTTGTCTCTGTATTCCACAATTAACATTAGACTTTGCTCCATATAGATGTTCTCCTTTTAGGATATTTTATTTACCTTTTACAAATCTTGTTTAATTTCTTTACTATTCCTTTTGTCTCACCTCAACTAAGGAATTCTGTTCTCATAATTCAAGGTGGGAACACTGATGCATTCATTTTTTCCCCTCTTCTAGTAGTAATTCATATTAACACATCACAAGAAAACTTCCATCTCCTAGCTACAATGTGGAGAAGGAAACTTGTGATAAGGTACTCCTAAGATTTTTTCAAATGGTGTAAAATCAATTATTAAAATGAGTTAGGCTTATCAATGTTCTGGAGAGTTCCTCATAAATATTGACCTCAAATGTTGTGGATTGCAAAAATTAGACCTTCTTATTTGTTGTTAGAAGGTAATGATATCACTTTACTAAAATTTTTCCTTTAATAGATGATCTCAAGGAAGTTGCCAATGGCTAAGGTGACATGATTGTGTCACAAATCACCAATTATACCTTTAAAATGGAAAGATTCTGCTTTATCATACTGTGCCCTTACATTTTGATCAAAATTCTTTAGCAATGCTCAATATCATCTTCCAAATTCTTTAAATCTTCTTATAAGGTTCCTGAACATAGAGGTGTGTGCGTGGGGGTGTGTGTGCATGTGTTCATGTGTGTATAATTCTGCTGAATATGTACTAATATGTGATCATTCTCCTTGTAGATTTACAGCAATAGATTTCATACTGCATATCTGTACTATTAAAATTATGTACGATTTCATCAGGCTCAAACTACCTGCCTGACCAAAAACCTAGTAAATTATAGGTCTTAGCCTAATTAACCTCATTTTTTCCTGGTACATAATAAAAGTTATTTTTGTTATCATTCAAAAAACTCAAAAGGATGCCATGAATAATTTATTTGTGTACATTTATCTATTAACTAGTTATCTTAATGAGTAAAGTAAGGAAATCAAAAGAGTAGATATTAAGAAGAAACTCCCTAATTTTGAATATTATATTTAATTGTGAAGATCAAAGAAAATTATAAACATTTATGCTTAAGTCAAAATGTCTTTATCTTCCTATTATTTTTATAACTGAGCAGACATTTCCAGATAATATACAACAAACTAGAATTTTTCCTCCTCCATTCCCAGAATAGAATATTTTTCAGGATAATATCAATTTGTTTCCTATGAAAATTTTGGTTTAAGACAAGTTAAATGTTTGTGTGTGTATATATATATATATATATATATATATGGTATAAATTTCAATTTTATTAATTCTGTTATTCTGTGAAAGTATGAATTTAATTAATATTAGGATAGTTTTTGTTTGCCTAACTTCTTTTTTAAATTTTTTCAGTTTATTTTTTTTTAATTTAAAAAATCCTAGTTAGTTAACATACCGTGCAGTGTTATTCCAATAGAATTCAATGATACATCAATTACATACAACAGCCAGTGCTCATCATAACAAGTGTCCTCCTTAATACCCATCATCCATCTAGCCTATCCCCTTCTCACCTCCCTCCATCAACCCTGAGTTTGTTCTCTATCTTTAAGAGTCTCATTATTTGTTTCCTTCTCTCTTCCCCCCCCATGTACTCATCTGTTTTGTTGCTTAAATTCCATATCTGAGTGAAATCATATGGTATTTGTTTTTCTCTGACATATTTTGCTTATCACAATACATTCTAGCTCCATCCACATCATTACAAATGGCAAGATTTTATTACATTTGATGGTTGGGTAATTTTCCATTTCCACCTCACTTCTTCTTTTTCTATTTATCAATTGAACATTGGAACCCTCCATAATTTGTCTATTGTTAATAATACTGCTATAAAGATTGGGGTGCATGTACCCCCTTTGAATATTTTTGTATTCTTTGGGTAAATACCTAGTAGTGCAATTGCTGGATCATAGGGTAGTTCTATTTTTCACTTTATGAGGAAACTCTATACTGTTCTCCAGAGTGACTGCACCAGTTTGCATTCCACCAACAATGCAAGAGGGTTCCCCTTTCTCCACATCCTTGCCAACAATTGTTTCTTGTGTTGTTAATTTTAGCTAATTTTGACCGGTGTGAAGTGGTATCTCATCATGGTTTTGATTTACATTTCCTTGATGATAAGTGGTGTCGAACATCTTTTCATGTGTCTTCTTTGGAAAAGTGTCCATTCATGTCTTCTGCCCATTTCTTAACTGGATTATTTGTTTTTTATGTGTTGAGTTTGAAAAGTTCTTAATAGATTTTGGACTCTCCATAATTCAACATATTCTGTTGTATCAGAAATGCCACTTTCAAGTATCTTCTTCCATTCCATAGATTGCCTTTTAGTTTTGCTGATTGTTTCCTTCACTGTGCAGAAGTTTTTATCTTGATGAAGTCCCAATAGTTCATTTTTGCTTTTGTTTCCCTTACTACAGAAGATATATCTAGTAAGAAGTAGCTGCAGCTAAGGTCAAAGAGGTTTCTGCCTGTGTTCTTCTCTAGGATATTTACAGCTTCCTGTCTCACATTTAGGTCTTTCATCCATTCTGACTTTATTTTTGTGTATGGTATAAGAATATGCCGTAATTTCATTCTTCTGTGTGTTGCTGCCCAGTTTGTCCAGAACCATTTGTTGAAGAGATTGTCTTTTTTCCATTGGATATTGTTTCCTGCTTTGTCAAAGATTAGTTGACCATAAAGTTGTGGGTCCATTTCTGGGTTTTCTATTCTGTTTCATTGATCTATGAGTCTGTTTTTGTGCCAGTACCATACTGTCTTGAGGACTATAGCTCTGTAATATAGCTTGAAGTCCAGAATCATGGTGTCTCCAGTTTTGCTTCTTTTTTAAGAGTTCTTTGGCTACTTGAGGTCCTTTGTGGTTCCATACAAATTTTAGGACTGTTTGTTCTAGCTCTGTGAAAAATGCTGGTGATATTTTGATAGGGATTGCATTAAATGTGTAGATTGCTTTGGGTAGTACAGACATTTTAATATTGTTTGTTCTTCTGATCCATGTCCATGGAATGCTTTTCCATTTCTTTGTGTCTTCAGTTTCTTTCATAAGTCTTCCACAGTTTTCAGAGTATGGTCTTCACCCCTTTGGTTAGGTTTATTCCTAGGTATCTTATGGGTTTTGGTGCAATTTTAAATGGTATCATTTCCTTGATTTCTCTTCCTGCTGCTTTATTATTGGTGTATAGAAATGCGACAGATTTCTGTATGTTGATTTTATATCCTGCAACTTTGCTGAATTCATGTATTAGTTCTAGCAAATTTTTGGTGGATTCTTTCAGGTTTTCTAAGTAGAATATCATGTCATCTGCAAATAATGAAAGTTTGACCAGTTCCTTGCTGATTTGGGTTTCTTTCTTTCTTTCTTTCTTTCTTTCTTTCTTTCTTTCTTTCTTTCTTTCTTTCTTTCTTCTTTCTCTTTCTTTCTTTCCTTCTTTTTTTTTTTTAAGAGAGAGACACAGCGAGAGAGGGAACACAAGCAGGGGGAGTGGGAGAGGGAGAAGCAGGTTTCCCACTGAGCAGGGAGCCGGATGCGGGGCTTGATCCCAGGATCCTGGGATCATGACCTGAGCCAAAGGCAGACGCTTAACGACTGAGCCATCCTGGCCCCCCTGGATTTCTTTTACTTATTTTTGTTGTCTGATTGCTGAGATAAGACTTCCAGTACTATGCTAAATAGTAAGGGTGAGAGTGGACATCTTTGTTTTGTTCCTGACTGCAGAGGAAGTCTCAGTTTTTCTCCATTGAGGATGATACCAGTTGTGGGTCTTTCATATGTGCCTTTATGATGCTGAGGTATGTTCCATCTATCCCTACTTTCTTGAGGGTTTTTTATCAAGATGGATGCTGTATTTTGTCAAATGCTTTTTCTGCATCTATTGAGAAGATCATATGGTTTTTACCTTTTCTTTTATTAATGTGGTGTATCACATTGATTGATTTGCAAATATTGAGTCAGCCCTGCAGCCCAGCAATAAATCACACATGGTCCTGGTAAATAATTCTATTAATATACTGTTGGATTCATTTTGCTAGTATCTTGTCGAGATTTTTGCATTCATGTTCATCAAGTATATTGACCTGTAATTCTCCGTTTTTAGTGGGGTCTTTGTCTGGTTTTGGAATCAAGGTAATGCTGACCTCACACACCTCCATATTCAGGAAACTAATAGGAAGGTTTAAAGAATTTAGAAAATGACATTGGGCATTGCTGAATGAGTTTGGAAGTTTTCCTTCCATTTCTATCTTTTGGAAGAATTTGAGAAGAATAGGTATTAATTCGTTTAGTCTAGTGAATTCCTTGGGCATCCATCTGTCCCCGGACTTTTGCTTTTTGGGAGATTTTTTATTACTGTTTCAATTTCCTTGCTGGTTATGGGTCTGTTCAAATTTTCCAATTCCTCCTGTTTCAGTTTTGGTAGTTTGTATGTTTCTAGGAATTTGTTCATTTCTTCCAGGCTGCCCTGTTTGTTGACATATAATTTTCATAATATTCTCTTATAATTTTTTGTATTTCTGTGGTGTTGGTTGTGATCTCTCCACTTTCATTCACAATTTTATTTATTTGGGTACTTTCTCTTTTCTTTTTGATAAGGCTGGTTAAGGTTTTATCAATTTTATTAATTCTTTTAAAGAACCAGCTCTTAGTTTAGTTGACCTGTTCTACTGGTGTTTTTGTTTTTTGTTTCAATATCATTTATTTCTGCTTTAATCTTTATTATTTTCCTTATTCTGCTGGCTTTAGGCTTTATTTGCTGTTAATTTTTTAGCTCCTTTAGGTGTAAGTTTAGGTTGTGTATTTGAAACTTTTCTTGCTTCCTAAGGTAGGCCTGTATTTCAATATACTTCCCTCTTAGGACCATCTTTGCTGTATCCCAAAGGTTTTAGACTGGCATAATTTCATTTTCATTTGCTTGCATGTATTTTTTTATTTTGTCTTTAATTTCCTGGTTAAGCCATTTATTCTTTAGTAGGATGTCCTTTAGCCTCTATGTATTTGTGGTCTTTCCAAGTTTTTTCTTGTGATTGACTTCAATTTTCATAACATTGTGGTCTGAAAATATGCATGCTATGATCTCACTCTTTGTATTTGCTGAGGCCTGATTTGTGACCAAGTATGTGATCTATTGTGGAGAATGCCCCATGTGCACTTGAAAAAAATGTGCATTCTGTTGATTTAGGATGAAATGTTCTGAATATATCTATGAAGTCCATCTGATCCAGTGTGACACTCAAAGCCATTGTTTCCGCATTGTTGATTTTTTGCCCAGATCTGTCCATTGCTATGTTGTTATCAATGAGTTTCTTTATGTTTGTTATAATAACAAATAATAAATAAATAAATAATAAATTGATTTATATATTTGGGAGCTCCCAAGTTGGGCACATAAATATTTACAATTGTTAGATTTTCTTGATGGATAGACCCCTTAATTATGGTATAATGTCCATTTTCTTATCTTATTATAGACTTTGATTTAAAATCTAGTTTGTCTGATGTCAGTGTGGCTACTCTGGCTTTCTTTTGCCGTCCATTAGCATGATAGATTGTTCTCCATCCTCTCACTTTCCATCTGCAGGTGACGTTAAGTCTAAGATGAGTCTCTTGTAGGCAGCATAATGATGGATCTTGGGTTTTTCTATCCATTCTGATATCCTATGTCTTTTTATTGAAGCATTTAGTCCATTTACATTCAGAGTGGTTATTGAAAGATATGAATTTAGTACCATTGTGTTACCTGTAGAATTGGTGTTTCTGGTGATGTTCTCTGTTCCTTTCTAGTCTTTGTTGCTTTTGGTCTTTTTTCCCCCCATTCAAAGACCCCCTCAATATTTCTTGCATGGCTGTTTTAGTGGTCATGGACTCTCTTAAGTTTTGCTTGTCTGGGAAACTCTTTATCTCTCTTTCTATTCTAAATGACATCCTTACTGGATAAAGTATTCTTGGCTGCATATTTTTCCCACTCAGCACATTGAATATATCCTGACACTTTCTTCTGGTCTGACAAGTTTCTGTGGACAGATCTTCTGTGAACCTGTTCTGTCTTCCTTCCTAGGTTAAGGACTTTTTTTCCCCTTGCTGCTTTCCAGATTCTTTCCTTGTCTATGTAGTTTGTGAATTTGACTATGATATGCCTTGGTGATGGCAGGTTTTTGTTGAATTTAATAGTAATTCTCTGTGCTTCTTGGATTTTCATGTCTGTCTCCTTTTCCAGATTAGGGAAGTTTTCAGCTATAATTTGCTCAAATAAACCTCTGCCCCTCTTTTTCTCTCTTCATCTTCTAGGACTCCTATGATATGAATGTTATTCCATTTTAATAAATTTCTGAATTCCCTAAGTCTTTCTATGTGATCCATTACCTTTGTTTCCCTCTTCTTTTCAGCTTCATTGTTTTCCATAAATTTATCTTCTATATCTCTGATTCATTTCTCTGATTCATCCATCCTCATTGCTATGGCATTAATTTGGGATTGATATTGGTTTTAGCATTTTTAGGTTTGGCCTGACTAGATTTTTGCTCTTTTATCTCTGCAGTTAGGGATTCTCCAGTGTCTTCTATGCTTTTTCAAGCCCAGTTCATATTGTATAATGGTTGTTTTAAATTCTAGTTCAGACGTCTTACTTATAGCCATATTGATTAAATCCCTGGCCATGAGTTCTACTTCCTGTTCTTTCTTTTGGTCTTCTGTCTTGTCATTTTGGAGGAAAAAAGAAAAAAAAAGAAAAAGAATGAAAGATGGGTAAAATAAAATAAAAATTTATTATTATTATTATTATTTTTTTTTAAGTAAAGAAAGAAGCTAGATCCTAGGTGTGTTTTGGTCTGCTTGTTATAAGAAGCTTGATAGAAAAACAAATAAAAAATTTAAAAAATTAAAAATAATACTAATAATACATTTAAAAATTGTTCTTTCTGTATCCAAAACAAAAACAAAAACAAAACAAACAAAAAAACAAAGGAAACTAGATACTGTTTCCTCTGGAGCTGAAGCTTTGCAGCACTCTATGATCAGTAGACTTAAAGTGTGTGTAGGGATTTGTGCTGGCCTTCTGGGGGAGGGACTTGCTGCCCTGATCGTCAGGTGGACTTGCCTTAATGAATATGCACTTGCAGGGGCGGGGCTTGGTGTACCCAGCCTGTTCTCCACTTGGTGTCACTGTTTAGCTAATTGGAGTCAATCAATGCTGGCGTGCAAGGGGTAAAAATGGCTGCACCCCTTTCCCCCATTTTTGAGCTGGATGTTCACATCTACCGCTGTTCAGGATACACAAACAATGACCCCTCCTGTGTCCCCACATTCACCCTGTTTTGGAACTGTCTGCCTAACAAATGGTGCAGCACTCCAGTGTTTTATCTCAGGCATGGCTATGTTTCAAAGCCCCGCACTTCAGAGGCTCCCACTGTGCAGACCCTGGCTAATCCTCTGGGGGTGGGTCTCCCTTTGCTGTGGCTGGTGCTGGCTTATCCCAGAGGTTGGTGGTTTATGGTAAATCACAATACATAGCCAATGCCAGGGTTTGCTGTCCTGAGATTGCGTCTTTGTTCCTATACTAGTTAACAGGGCAGCTCAATGATGCCTGCAAGGTCTTTTGCTTGTGGGGTGGCCATACCCCTCTGCCAAATGCACTCCAAGCAGGGGAACTCCTTCTCCGCATGAGACCCAGTGGATCTTCAAACTGTACTCAGTGCTCCTGAGACTCCATCTTGCTTCCCCACCCAAGAACCACTCGAGTTGCCAGGCACAACCCTTGTGATGTTGCAGACTTCTGAAACTTCATTCAATCTCTGTGCTCCTTTGTTTATCAAAAAGAAAGTAATGCCTTCTTTAGGATAGTTTTTAAAAGAGCTTTTGGACTAAATAAAAATGGAAATGAAAGACAGCGTTTTTTAACATGAGTCTTATAAAAACAGATCTCTCAGTCTGATACTTTATTTCTTAGATAGAAAATTAAGATTGCATTAAAAAATTTTAGGTAAAGACTACATGTATGTAGCTGTTAATATACTGGAAAACCAAAATGACATAAAATGATATATGAAATGGGGAAAACCTAGTTCTCTAAAGCACACTAAAACTTAGGAAAGGTAAATATGATGGGGCAAATAATCAGCACTACCAACATAGGCCGGGGACTGCTGTTTAAGGCATTAATGCCATGAAATTGTCTTGGACCAGAAGGTTAAAGAAAAAACAGTATTTCACTGCTCTTACGGGGAAAAAAGACAATACTAAACTAGGTCCTAAGGAAGCATATAAATAATGTACAACTTTAAGATGTGTTAATACTGAATGATGGTGAGATTTAAAAATATGAAAAGAAATAAAATTTTTATCAGAAATAATTTAAAGAAACTATCTTGGGGGAGCAAAGGAAGAAACATTTTTACTATAGGTATGATAAAATACAAGACAAATTAAACA
The DNA here is from genome assembly GCF_017311325.1 of Ursus maritimus. Taxonomy (NCBI): domain Eukaryota; kingdom Metazoa; phylum Chordata; class Mammalia; order Carnivora; family Ursidae; genus Ursus; species Ursus maritimus. The sequence continues at coordinate 2,593,298 of NW_024427107.1, forward strand.
GAAGTTCATCTAATGTCCATCCCTGGAAAGCGAGAAAAACAGACAGCTGTTTGTTATAGACAATTTAAGTGTTCCATAGCCCTTAGACAAGGAAGCTGGAGCAGAAACACTCTAAAGTCTCTTCCACAAAAATGGTATTAAAACTTGGATATAGGGGTGCCTGGGTGGCTCAGTTGATTTAGCATCCTCCTTCAGCTCAGATCATGATCCCAGGGTCATGGGATCCAGCCCTGTGTCAGGGCTCCCTACTCAGCAGGGAAGTCTGCTTCTCTCTCTCTGCCCCTCCCTCTGCTCATGTTCTCTGTCTCTCTCTCACATAAATGAATAAATAAAATATAAAAAAAAAACCTTGGATATGGGGTGCCTGGGTGGCACAGTCAGTTAAACAACCAACTCTTGGTTTCAGTTCAGGTCGTTATCTCATGAATCGTGAGATCAAGGCCCCCATCAGGCTCTTCACTCAACACAGAGTCTGCTTGGGACTTTCTCTCCCTATGCCCCACCCCTGCATTCATGCATGAACACCCTTTCTCTCTCATGTTCTCTCTCTCTCTCTCAAATAAATAAATAAATCTTTAAAAAAAATAAAGATTTTTTTTAAAAAACTTGGATATGAAATATATATTCTGAAGATTCATGCACAAATTGATCCATACACAAATCACAAAATGCAATAAACTTCCTGCCTTTGTTATCTATTTCAAGGAAATATTTTGACTTCATAATAATGCCTAAGCTCATTGTTTTTGTCTTTTTAAAATTATCTTTATTGTATTTGCTAACCATATAATTGTCATCTTTCTATTACATCATTACTACAAACATATATTGAGTAACAAATATGACCCAGATACCGGCAGGTGCTAACGTTACAGCATTTACAAAGACAGACAAAGGTCTTTCTACTCTCATGGAGCTGACAGTTAACTAGGGAATAAGGGTTGCGTAAATATTAACTTAATTGTTAACAATATTGACTGAAGAACAAAGTTGTCTTAGTAAAAAAGGGAGTGGTATATTGATGGGACAAATGTTTTAATATTCTAACAAAAGTACAATATAGAGAACACAGACCCAGAAAGACCTGGACATGGCATTCTGGGAATGCAACTTTATGAATTTTTTATCTGTAACATGTAATTTTTTTTTTAGATTCTTTGCAAAATAGCCTTTCCCAAATCACAGTTCATTTTTTAAAACAACTTTATTTGTAAATATATTTTGGAGGATTAACTCTTTTATCATTTTTTAATGCATTTCTTTTTCCCTGACGACTTTCCTTGCTTTGAAGTCTGCTGTGTCTGAAAGTAGTATAATTCCTCCTGCTTTCTTTCAATTAGTGTTAGCATGATTTCTTTATCTCCGTTTGCTTTTAATCTATGTGTGTCTTCATATTTATTGTGGGTTCTTGTAAGCAACACATAGCTGAATCATGCTTTTCAATCCACTCTGACGATCTGTCTGTTAATTGGCACCTTTAGATGACTGATGTTCAAAGTGATTATTGATATAGTTGGATTAATATTTACCATATTTGTTACGGTTTTCTAATTTTTGCCCTTATTCATTGTCCTTATTTTTGTCTTCCATTCTTTTTCTGTCTTTTGTGATTCTAATTGAACATTTTATATGATTCTATTTTCTCTACTTCTTGGCATATCAGTAGTGATTGCCCTAGGGTTTGCAATACATATTTACAACTATTCTAAGTCACTTTCAAAAAACACTCACCACTTCATGGACAGTATGAGTGCCTTATAACAAAACAATCTTAATTCCCTCCTTGTGTCCCTTTAATTACTGTTTCATTGCTGTCATAATTTCACCTTTGTATAAGCATCCATAAGTATATATACAAAAAACATACATAAGTATATATACATATATATGATATAAACATAAGCATGCATAATTTAATATATTGTTAACATTATTTTAGGCAAAATCTAATCTGTTAGAGCAATTATGAATGAGAGAATATTAGTTTTTATTTTACTTTCTCTTATTCCTTCTTTGATATTCTCTTTCTTTGATCTGAGTTTCTGATGTACATTATTTTTTTTCTCTCTGAAAAACTTCCTTTAACATTTCTGAGAAGACAGGTCTACTGCCAGCAAATTCCCTCAATATTTATTTGTCTGAGAAAGTATTTCTCCTTCATTATTGAAGGATAATTTCTCAGGGTACACAATTCTAGATAAGTTGTCTTTTCCTTTCAACACTTTAAATATTTCACTCCACTCTCCTCTTGTTTGCATGGTTTCTGAGAAGAAACTGGATGTAATTCTGAACTGTATTCCTCAATAGGTAAGATTTTCCCCCTATAGCTTCTTTAAGATTCTTTTCTTTATCCTTGATTTTCTGTAGTTTTCTTTTTTCTTTGATTCTGGGTGGGAAAGGGCAGAGGGAAAGGGGGAGAAAGAGAGAGAATCCCAAACTGGCTCCATGCTCAGCACAGAGCCCCACACAGGGCTAGATCTCACAACCTTGAGATCATGACCTGAGCTGAAATCAAGAGTAAGATGCTTAACCAACTGAGCCACTCAGGCAGTCCAGTTTTCTATAATTTTAAAATAATATGACTTGGTATAATTTCTCTTTCTTTCTTTGTCTTTCTCTTTTTCTTTTTTGGCATTTATTCTGCTTGGTGTTCTCTGAGCTTCCTTATCTGTAGTTTGGTGTCTGACAATAATTTGGGGAAATTCTGTCATTATTCCTTCTCTCTTCTATTTCTTTTTCTCTTCTTCTTTTTGCATTACCAGAATACATGTGGTTCCACCTTTTGAAGCTGTCCCTCAGTCCTTGGATATTCTATTCTGTTTTATTCAGTCTTTCTTCTTTTTGATTTTCAGTTTTGGAAGTTTCTATTGGGATCTCCTCAAGCTCAAAGGTTCTCTCCTCAGCTATGTCCAGGCTACTAATAAGTTCATCAAAGGCATTCCATTTCTGTTACATTGTTTTGATTTGTCACATTTCTTTGTGGTTGTTTCTTAGGATTTTCATATCTCTGCTTACGTCATGCATATGTTGTTGCATGCTGTCTACTTTATTCATTAGAGCCCTTCACATACTAATCGCAGTTGTTTTAATTCCCTGCCTTAAAATTTCAACATTCCTGCTATTTCTGGTGCTGATTCCTGTTCTGGCTCTTTAAATTGTGTTTTGTGGCTTTTGGTACACCCTTGAATTTTTTTCTTGATAGCCAGATATGGTGTACTGGGTAAAAGGAACTGATATAAATAGGCTTTTAGTAATATGGTGGTAGATGTCGGGAGAGAGAAAACATTCTATAGCCCTGTGATTATCTGTCTTTTAGTCATTGCCTCTGGATTGTAAACTTCACAAGCATTTCTTGGCTTTTTCCTCTCCCACTTGGGTAGGAAAAGATGGCTAGAGTAGGCTGGGGTAAGTATTTCGCTTCCCAGTTCAGTTAGGCTCTGAAAATACCCCAACAGGTTAGGTTCTGTTTAACTAGATTCTATCATGGGCAGTTATTGTTAAGAAGAACAGAGTGTGGGTGCCTGGTGGTTCAGTGAGTTAAGTGTCTGATTCTTGGTTTCAGCTCAGGTCATGAATCTCATAGGTGTGAGATAGAGCCCGCATCCAGCTCCATACTCAGCAGGGAGTCTTTTTGAAGATTCTGTCCCTCTGCCCCTCCCCCAACACACACACTCTCATGTGCTCTCTTTCTCTCTCTCTCTCAAATAAATAAATCTGAAGAAGAAGAAGAAGAAGAAGAAGAAGAAGAAGAAGAAGAAGGAGAAGAAGAAGAAGAAGAGAGAAGAAGGAGGAGGGGGAGGGGGAGGAGGAGGAGGAGGAGGAAAGAACAGAGTGATCTGATCTATTTCAAGATGGTTCCTTTTTTTTTTCTCCCTACTGGGAGCATGAGGGGACTTTTCTCCAATATTTACTATAAGGACCTGATTGAACTCCTGGAGTAAATCTCACAAAATTGTACTGATTTGGTACCCCCGGAGTTTTTTGACTCTC